>NC_134701.1:272176753-272406753 GCF_043290135.1 Rhipicephalus microplus | reverse complement strand
AACGGGAAATAAAGAAAGATATACGGCAGGCGTGCGACCAGGACTCCGGTGTCCACGGGAGGGGGCTCGCTTCAATGTTTCACAACAGGAGCCGTGGGCGTGGCTCCAGCGGCTGGCTGGTTGCCGGAACGGCGGCAGACATGAATCATGAAACCGCAGGCGACTCATCATCGCGCAGCTGCAGCCGGCAGCGTTGGCACCCCTGTGAGGCGGACCAACGTTGGCCCTCGTTGCAGGAGGTGGCAAGCTTTTAGCGTTGCAACACGCTGTACATCATTTATTAGCGTCACATCGGGAAACGCTGAAGTGACAGAATGAAATACACCGCAGAGTTGCTTATACGCCAAAGGGAGAGTAAACATAAATCTTGCTGTGATGAAGTAATTTCACTGACAGTCCGAAAACCATTACAGGCGACCCGTTACAATTAAAAAAGAAATGATAAAAGACGACAGGGTCTTAAAGGCGCCTTGCGTGTAGTCAGTAATTTTGATGGCAGCACATAATTATTGGTCTAATTTTTACAGCTAACGTGAGCTTGCAGAAGGGTGTTGTGGAATCACTCTCGGAGATTTCCGTGGCACTTGATGAACAATAGTTCAACACATGCAAATATACGACGTTCGTGGAAGGGGAAGCATCAAGTTTGTGAGCGTGGATTGGAATCTTTCTCTAAGTGACAGCGCGTAGTAAACAACATACTGTACCTGAATGACTCAAGAACAAGAAAAAAAAAGAACCAACAAAAGGACGGCTGAGTACAATAAAAGTATTACAATTCCATGTCCTGATCCAGGTCTACCTGTCTTCTCCTGATTCTTTGTCACGCTCGGAGTATAGTCGGGTGGCACGGGGAAGACGATTGTTATAGCGCGAAAACAAAACGACGACACAGAGACAAGAAGGACACGAGAGACACGTCTCTGTGTCGTCGTTTTGTTTTCGCGCTTTAACTATCGTCACGCCATATCAACTAGACCAAGCTGCCGCACTTCTAAAGCACGGGGAAGCCCCAGCCTATCAATGCAATGGACTATAATAATGTTGTGCTCTCTCTCTCTCTCTCTATCTAGAGAAAAGAAAAAAAAATATCAGAAATGTAGGGAGGGTGACTAGACTAAGTTCAGTTTGCTACCCTACAAGGGGGAGAGGAGAATGATGGAGAAAGAAAGAGAGAGGGGAGATACACATTGCACATAGCACACACACCGCAAACACAGTTCAGGTTTCACAAGCGTTCGCACGTTGCCCTCAAGAATTGTAGAACGGCTCTTGTGGCTTTTTGGGCTAAAGTACGTGAAGGCCACCCTCCCAAGATCTTCTCCAGAGTAAAGGGTCGATCATCCAGCCTCCTTAAGGCACACTGGAGAGTCTGGCGATCTTCTTCAAATTCTGGACAATGGCACAAGACATGTTCAAGAGTTTCTACACAATGGCAGTTATACGAATGCCATACCAATGCGATGACCTAATGAATCGGTGCAGGCAAAACCGACCCACAACCGATGTGGCAATGTAGCGTTCCGTCGCGAAGTCTTTGATGGCAGATGTTTTTGAAGTAATGAAGCGAGGTTCTGTGGGCGCCGAGTGGAGTTTGGTGGAAGATTACAATCCGTAAGTGTGGAAATTATGCGCGATGCGACGAAGTTCTTTTGCGGCATCAACCCTTCACCGGGGTATGAGCAGTGTGGGAGCTCCGTCGTGGGCACAACGGGCAGCGTTGTCGGCGGGGTAGTTACCACCAATCCCACAGTGACCTGGCAGCCATTGAAAGATTATTTCATGTCCTTTGTTAGTGGCGCGATTACAGATTTCATGGATTTGAGATATCAGCCGATGGTAGTTACCGCGTCGTAGATTTCGCATACATTGAAGTCACGGTAATGACCATGAACCAGATTTTAAAGAAATGCCCATTTTCTTTCTTGTGTTGCAATCGAACCACTGATGTACAAGCATGAATTACAAGTTATGAAGGGTTTTTTAGTGTTTTTTAGAGGATATATATGCCAGCTTTTTGGCGTTCGTGCCTTAATGCCTATAAAAGCCTATTTTTGAAATCGGGAATGGCACGGACACTATTTAGCCTCATGTTTCGCTTTCAGGGTCAGTTTAGACTGCTTTTTATCATATATATATATATATATATATATATATATATATATATATATATATATATATATATATATATATATATGATCAAACAGACAGTAATGCCAAGGAATGTACAGGGGAAGTTATTAGAAGTAATGGAATGCAGATAGAAGAAAAAAAAGTGGAAGAAAATTTCATCCACTTTTATTTCTTCTTATCTACATTCCATTATTTCTAACTAATAACTTCTCCTGTACATTCCTTGGCATTACTGTCTGTTTGATCTTATTAGTATTGTGTTGAAACACGGAAAAACGAGCCCTTAGGTATACACTTCTTTCCCTTATATATATATATATATATATATATATATATATATATATATATATATATATATATATATATATATATATATATATATATATATATATATATATATATATATATATTGTCGGCACTTGTAACTTACATCGTCCTCATCCCTGCATAATCACAATCACCATCATCCGCTTGTCTCTTTGCCCTCATTGCCACTCTGGGTCATCATGATCGTCATCGTCTGTGTGCTGGCTCTACCCGTTCGTTTTGTGAGGTCTTTCCTCAAATAAACGCTGTCGCAGCGAAGACTAACAAGACTTCATACGTGGTGGAGGTGGATTTTCGGTCCTCTGACCTCCCGCAGCCCGCTATACCCCCTGGAGCTTCGTTCAGGCCGCCGCTTGCGCCCACAGTCAGGCAGC
Source organism: Rhipicephalus microplus (assembly GCF_043290135.1). Classification (NCBI taxonomy): domain Eukaryota; kingdom Metazoa; phylum Arthropoda; class Arachnida; order Ixodida; family Ixodidae; genus Rhipicephalus; species Rhipicephalus microplus. The sequence continues at coordinate 272,403,919 of NC_134701.1, read as the reverse complement.
ATGTCCCAGACCGAGCCTGCCGGCACTGATGTCATCAACCACGCACCACCGCAAGCTGCCCCTCCTACTTACATACACGGACATCAGCGGGAACCCCCGCTCTTCGCTGGTCTTCGGGGAGAAGACGTAGAAGACTGGCTTGATGACTACGACCGCGTAAGTGCCGCTAATAGGTGGGACGGGGCCGCCAAACTGCGTTACGTGCCTTTTTATCTGGTCGGAGTCGTGAAGACATGGTATTTTAACCACGTCGTTGACCTACCCGACTGGGCTACCTTCCAGCAGCAGCGGCGGCACGTCTTTGGGACACCAGACATTCGATCCGCCGTCGCGAAGAGGACACTCGATACTCGCCGACAACATCCCGGTGAATCGTATACTTCATACATCGAGGATGTCCTCGCACTCTGCCGGCGTGTCAATAAATCCATGCCGGAATCGGACAAAGTGCGCCACATATTGAAAGGCATTGGGCCTGTTGCCTTTAATGCCCTCGCTGTGCAAAACCCAGCTACCATCGCTGATGTCGTGGCGACATGCCAGCGCCTTGATGCGCTGGACTCCGTCCGCCTTCAACCAGACATCGGCGACCACCACTCCACGTCAGATGACCATCTGCGTGACCTCATCCGCGGCATTATACGCGAAGAATTGCGGTCCATGGGCTTCACACCTCCGACACCGCGGCCTACACAGCCTTCGGGAATGCCCTTACGTGACATCATCAGGGAGGAACTTACATCCCTGACTGGTTCTCCGCCCGTACAGCCACCTGCTTCTCACTCTATAGCCACGTACCCTCAAGTTGCTGCCGTGCCTCCCAGCGACGCCCACGCGACATTGCCACGTCCATCCTACGCGTCAGTTGCTGCCGCTACCTCGGTGAACTACCATTCCGTGGCCCCTGACCCTTCGGCCCACCTGACCGCGCTATCTCCAGGTGCCCCGAATGCCTTCTATTCCCCACCGTGGCGCTCGTCTCGCCCTGTATGCTACTACTGTGGCTATCGCGGCCACATATGGCCCCACGTTAGTTGCTGCCCAGGAGAATATCATTCGCCCTTCCGCGCTTTGTACTGTGCGTGTTTTCATCGACGGCATCCGCCATCATGTCCAGTTTGCTGTCCTGTCCCGCTGCTCTCACCAACTAATTTTAGGGTGGGATTTTCTATCATCTGCTTCCGCGGCGAATTGTTGTGGACAACGCGTCGTTCATCTCGCTGACACCGACTACATGCTTGACGACGATAATCAGAAGCCACTTCGTCTGGTCGCTGCGAAAGACATCGAGCTCCCGCCACTACAAGAGCAAATTGTCAGCATTACGTCCAACGACATCTATCACGGGGACGTATTGGTCTCACCGTCACAACTTTGCGTTCGCAAAGGTGTAGTTCTTCCGTCCGGTGTCGTTCGTTTTAGCAATGGCTCGGCACTTGTCACCGCTGTCAACTCTACACCGGAGAAGATCTTACTGCCACAGGGCACTACTGTGGCCCATGTTGCCGACTTCGAGCCTGTACTCGTCACGCCACTTCAGGCCATCGCATCCAAAGAACCTTGCCTCGGTGAGCATGTTTCTTCCTCCACCTTTACCACCACTATCAGCAGCGAATTGACATATTCACAGAGGCAGCAGCTGCTCGCATTGTTACAGAAACATGCAAATTCTTTCGATATTTGCTCGTCAAAGCTGGGCCGCACTAATACTACAGCACATCGAATTCAAACTGTTGGGACATCTATTGTACACCGCCGACCCTACCGCGTGTCTCTAACTGAAAGAAAAATTATAGAAGAAAACGTTGCGGACATGCTTAAACGGGAAGTCATCCGTCCCTCATCTAGCCCTTGGTCGTCTCCTATTGTTTTGGTCCATAAAAAGGATGGCTCTGTGCAGTTTTGCGTGGACTACCGGGCGCTCAATAAGATCACACGCAAGGACGTGTACCCTATGCCACGCATTGACGACGCCCTTGATTCCCTACAAGGCGCGGAATTCTTTTCAAGCATCGAGTTGCGTTCTGGGTACTGGCAGATCCCCATGCATGAAGACGATAAGGAGAAAACGGCATTCGCAACCCCCGACGGGCTATATGAATTCAACGTGATGCCTTTCGGGCTATGCAACGCACCCGCGACTTTTGAGCGCATGATAAATACCGTGCTGCGTGGCCTGAAATGGAAAAGTTGCCTTTGCTACCTGGACGACATTATTATCTTTTCGTCAACGTTTCCTGAGCACCTAGAACGATTGGATCAAGTTTTGACGTGCCTTGCCGGCACCGGGCTTCAAATGAACACGAAGAAATGCTCTTTCGCTAGCAAATCTATCAAGGTCTTAGGACACGTCGTTAGCAAAGATGGCATCCGGCCCGACCCTGACAAGATTTCTGCAGTCCTTCACTTTCCGCGCCCCGAAAAACCAAAGGAGCTTCGCAGTTTCTTTGGCCTCGCCTCCTATTTTCGCCGGTTTATCCAGAACTTTGCTTCAATTGCTGCTCCATTACACCAACTACTTGCTTCCAACGTCCCCTTTCTGTGGTCTCAAGAATGTCAAACGGCATTCGACCTGTTGAAGCGGGCACTCACGTCTGAACCTCTGCTCTGCCACTTTGACGAAGCCGCACCAACTATCCTCCATACCGACGCTAGCGGCCTGGGTATAGGAGCCGTTCTTCTACAACGCGACAAGTCTTCCCTAGAGAAAGTTGTTGCATATGCCAGTCGCGTACTCACCGCTGCTGAAAAGAACTACACTATAACTGAGCAAGAGTGTTTGGCTGTGGTTTGGTCGGTCCAGAAGTTCCGTCCCTATCTCCACGGCCGTCACTTCACAATTGTTACGGACCACCATGCCTTATGCTAGCTTTCTACTCTGAAGAACTTGTCCGGACGCTTGGGTCGGTGGATACTACGCTTGCAGGAGTACGACTTTGACATAACTTACAAGTAAGGCAGAAAACATCAAGACGCCGATGCTTTATCTCGTTGCCCGCTTCCAACTACCCTTATGAGCGTTGGTGAGAACTCAACCGCCACATCTACCGAAGTTCATACGCTCGAATCAATAACGCAACCTTTTTCGGACGACAAGCCAACATTTATCTACCGCCAGCGGTCCGATTCATACTGCAGACGCATCATGGACCACCTTTCGGGAGTTTCTCATCCACCAAACGCGCGACTCCGTCGTCAACTCCTGCACTTTAAGCTGGACAACGGGGCTCTCTACCGCCACGTCTACCACCCTGACGGTCAGCGCTGGGTTCCTGTACTGCCACGCTCTCTTCGACTTCAGGTGCTCGAAGCCTTCCATGACGACTTGACTGCTGGTCATCTTGGTTTTAAAAAAAACTCTTGACCGCATTCGATGTCGTTATTACTGGCCTAGCCTTTCTTCTAGTGTAGCTCGGTACGTCGGTTCCTGCTACCCATGCCAGCGTCGTAAACTCCCCACGTCGGCACCTGCTGGACCTCTACAGCCACTTCCGTGCCCTTCAATGCCGTTCGAGGTTGTAGGTGTTGACCTTTACGGGCCTCTCCCCGTCACATCTGCTGGCAAAAGATGGATAGTGACTGCCGTGGACCACCTGACACGCTACGCTGAGACTTCCTCTGTTATTACAGGCTCAGCTGTGGAAGTTGCAGACTTTATTTTTCACGCAATAATACTGCGTCATGGGGCTCCTCGTGTACTGCTTAGTGACCGCGGCAAAGTGTTCCTGTCACAAGTTGTAAATGAAGTACTGCGCGCTTCTGGAACTACTCACAAGACAGCTTCAAGCTACCACCCTCAAACAAATGGTCTCACAGAAAGATTTCACCGAACCCTTGCAGACATGATAGCCGTTTACGTCCAACCCGACCACAAAAATTGGGATACTCTTTTACCATTCCTGACATTCGCTTACAACACCGCCGTTCAGCGAACAACTTGCTACTTACCGTTTTACCTCGTGTACGGACGCACCCCGACTACCTTTCTCGACGTCTCCTTCTTTAGCAGCCATGGGAATTCATGTCAGTCTTCTAGCGAAGAATACATTTCCCGCCTGGCCCAGTCTCGCCACCAGGCTCGCATCAATACTGAAGCGAGACAGCACGAGCGGAAGATAATCTATGACGAATCCCACCGCGTTGTGTCTTTCCAACCTGGTGACGAGGTGCTGCTTTTGACACCTATTCGCACTCCTGGTCTCTGTGACAAATTCCAACCACGCTTCATCGGGCCATACATTGTTTTAGAACAGACTTCGCCGGTTAATTATCGTGTGACACCACTCGTCGCCCCAACAGACCGCCGCTACCGCAGCACAGAGATTGTCCACGTTTGTCGCATGAACCCTTTCACGCGACGTTCCCCGTCACTTTGAATTACGGCGGCCAGGGTGTCCGCTTCCAAGTGGGGGGAATCAGTGTGGGCATTTGTAACTTACATCGTCCTCATCCCTGCATAATCACAATCACCATCATCCGCTTGTCTCTTTGCCCTCATTGCCACTCTGGGTCATCATCATCGTCATCGTCTGTGTGCTGGCTCTACCCGTTCGTTTTGTGAGGTCTTTCCTCAAATAAACGCTGTCGCAGTCAAAACTACCAAGACTTCATATTATATATATATATATATATATATATATATATATATATATATATATATATATATATATATATATATATATATATATATATATATACACTCTAAAAAGTAAAGGAGGAAAAGGGGGGTCGAGGTTACTCCTTTAGAGGAGTAACTGACTTGCCACACCCATTGCACCATTTCGGGAGTAACTGCGACGGGAGGAACCGTTACTCCCCAATTTCAGTTGCTCTTTCAGAGAGTAACTGACTGGAGCAACTGATGCTCTGTCACTACTCCCATGGGAGCAATGGTTACTCTTGCTCAATACTCCTCAAAGGTGTAACGGATAGTCTTATTTGATACTCCCACAGGAGTGACGGTTACTCTTTCCCAATACTCCTGAAAGGAGGAACAGATAGTCTTCTTTAATACTCTCAGGGGAGCAACAGTTCTCTTTGCAATTACACCGCATGAGAGCATCCATTGCTCCCTTCCTAAACTCCTCAAGGAGGAACGGATGCTCTTGGTCAATGCTCCTATGGGAGTGACACTCTTTCCAATGGAGGAACAGATAGTCCTTTTCAATACTCCCAGGGGAGTGATGGTTACTCTTTAGAAGGAGCAATGGATACTCTCTGTCAATGCTCCTATGGGAGTGACGCTTAGTCCTTCCGTATGCCCCTGATGGAGTAACAGATAGTCTTTATCAATACTCCCCGGGGAGCGATGGTTATTCTTTACAAGGAGTAATATGCTCTGTGAATACTCTCACAGGAGTAACACTTGCTCTCTCTGAGTGCTCTTAATTGGAGCAATTGTTACTCTTTCCCATTAGTCCCGCAGGGAAGAATGGATATTCCACGCCAATGAGAGCGATGGTTACTCTTTCACAACGTTCCTCATCAGAGTCGCATGCAGTTGCTCATGATCGATGTCTCTCAATGTAGTTCATTACTTGTGCGAGTGCTCTTTAAGAAACCAGCCGTCAAGCTCTCCCAGCGGCAAATGAAAAAAAGTTTTCAAGAACATGATTTTCATTAGGTTGCGCCATGTCTGGCACAGAGGCTCCAGGAGAGATAAGAAATCCACATCTATTCGTTCAAAAAACTTTATTCATTAATGGCTCAGGGTGGTCAGTGTTACGCTGACTAGTGGTGTTGGCTGTAGGCCACTCTTCACTTTAAGAGCGCGGGATAGAACGTCAAACGTTCGTTGAGCTTTTTTATCAAAAACTATATTGGTAGCCCAGTATAGTGCCATCTGGGTGGAAATTGCTGCCAAGAGGCTCTTCTCTGCAATTTCGATGTCCTCCAGCCTCACAGCAAATGCATCAGATGTCAACACATTTCCCATGAATGTGACTGTGGGCACGTAGTGCGTCTTTGTGGGGTCCTACAAAAATAAAAAAGCACACTTCAACAAAAAACTTGTTGCTTCATTATTACAACAGCTCCTTTATGTAGGAACAGATAAAACGTAATGTTTTACGGCACACTGACAAATAAATGAAACTGAAATTAATTTGCAAAGCATGCTTCCAAACTAGAAGGAACATTCTTAATAATTCATAAAGCATTCGCACTAAGGCTACAGGCTTATCCACAGTTTAGTGACTGGTCTTGTTTACACACAACCCAATAATTCGTTCTGAAAAAAAAAAAGAAAAAGGTGTGATTCCACGTAAGATTGAACAAACCATGGCTGGTCGACCTCTTAAATTTTTTTCAGAATTTTATATTGTTGTTTGATCAGTGGAAAGAAGAGATCCGCAATTGGTTTTGCTGTAAAAAAAATTGTTCGAAGCACAGTAAATTAATAATGACGGAGAGGTGGGGTGCCACGCTTACTTGCTCTGCTGCTTTTTTCGAATTTGGCAATCAGTTACGCAAAATATAACAAAGCTACATGACTCCAATTTGTTTGGCTATATATAGGGGTACTGGCACATACAATCATATTTAGATTGTCTTTTAGAACTGCATTATCGAACTGCATTAGAACTCCATTTAGAACTGCATTATCGATGAAAATGTTATTGTAAGAGATTCCATTGAAGGCATAAAAAAATTGAGCAGGCATGGCATGCTAGCATGACAACAGAAACAACCCACAAGTAAACTGAGTGCGATAAGACCATGCAGTTTCTGGCCTAGGTGCCCTTAATTTGCAAAAACCTTGCACAAAAAACACTTTAGAACTATGTGAGCTAACACATGGCAGTGAATTGAAAAAAAAGATTGACTATATATATCAAGAACTACAAAATTATGCCTAAAAAGGAATATGCCATCAACAAAGCTAATAGTAAAGAAAAAAAGAGTTCATTATTGGCTGCCTACCCTGGAGTCTGCACAAGCGTATGTAAACCTATAAGGGGAGCCTATTTATGAAAAAAAATTAATCAAAATTAAAAATGGGCAGAAGTGCATAAAGCATGCATTCTCAAATCATGACAGGGAATCAGCCACTGTTCCTCAAATGAAAAGTATGCAAACCTCTACGTACCACCAGATCAACAAGTAATCTGGGCTTAGAGCCTAACAGGGAAACTTAATAAAAATTAGAGAAATACTGAACAAAAATTGGAAAACTGACTAAAATTCGTGATTATAATCAGAAGATGTGACTGTTCTGATAAACAGTTGATTTCCCATATTTTTGAACAGTTGCCTGTATTTTTCATGAATTGTCAACCCGTGGCGTCTGTGTGCGAGTGGAAACCATGCCATCACATTCGCCGAGAAACATGCAGGGCGCACGAGTTCCTGTCCTCTTCTCTCACTCTTTCCCAAAAGCACTGATGCTTTGCCTAGCTACTTGGCCTCGGCGGGGAGAACTGTTTGCAACCGCTGCTGTTCATACCGGTTCTAGGAACCGCAGGGGGAGATGAGCGAGTAGAGGGCCCGCATTGTTAGTGTGCCCATCTCGGGTGGGTATGACGTCACGAAACATCACCTCCTGTAGTGAACGGCGTGGCTGCTGGATGCGGTAGTAGTTTGTTAAAAACGCATTAAATTCATTATTTCCCTGTAGTTTCTGCCTGGAATGAAGGTTGTCCCGATCACTTTGAGGACCCCACTTCCAATTTGATTGAATATCTTGGTGGCCAAAAATTTGTTCAGTATCCCTTTAAGGACCATGTACCATACCATGAAACAGGAAATGGTTGGTAAAACATTAAGCTATTAGAAAACACCAGATTGGGTGAGACAGTCGGGTACTGCAGGTTGAAAGAAATAAACTTGGTGCGGCCATACAAAGAGTAAAACAAACAACTGGGGGCAAGAGAAGCAGAATGAATGCAAAAAAAAAAAGAGGAAAAGCCGAGAAGGCAGGGAATCACCTAGAGCGACAGAATTAGGGAGCTCACAGGGATGAAACTGAATCGGCTTGCTCAAGAAAGGGTAAATTGGAGATAATTTTAGAGCGGTCTTCATTCTGCAGAAGACACAAAAATAGGCTGGGGATGACGACGGTGGCACAGATGCCGTGCTTACATAGCATTACACAGGTTCTAAGATCTATGCTTATGGTGACACGAATAAAAACCATATCATGGCTCGCGATACACAACATCACATCACTGAATGCATCCTTAAGCCAGTTCGGGCTGCATAAAAAATCAACGTGCCCACTCTGGTCAGCTTGGAGTGCCAGTTCATGGCATTTCAAACAGTGGAGATACCGATTCATTGAATCCTATAAAAACAATGCAAAGAGTGGCTGACAGTGATGTAGCCTCCGAGCGGGCTACATTATGGCGGGCTTCTACTGTACTGGGTAACCTATGCATAAATGGTACGTGAAAGTCGTCTTGGACATGGCTGGTTGAAAGGCTTTTCAACAATTCACTTGCAAAAGATATAGCAAACATTTATCACAGATGGCAACTTCACAACTGCAGTTCACAGGGAAAGTAATATACAAACTATGAATTATACTCACAAATTTGCAGATGAAAGCATCCATTCTTTCCTTCACCATTGCCGGAAGGACACAAATAGCAGCAGTGAGCATCACCTCTGAAAAAACCGTGAGTTGCACTGTTTCAAAAAGTACTTAAATGCAAAAGCTACAAGCTGGATTCAAACTGCCATTTTAGCAACTCACTAGAAACATAGAGGCTGTAATGGTGTACATGACTGACTATCTTTTATGGGGTAGTCATGGTAACTACACTCAAACTTAGGAAGTATGCAGGGTCACCCAGCCAAGCGAAATTCACAGTCACGTGCACCACAGACCAGCTGGATACCTAATGTGAAGTGAGAAGGAGTAGACGTGCTTACTTACATCTACATTACTACACAACTAGTTTGTGTATTGCTATGGTGTTTAAGCAGCAGAACCTAATTCCCATTGGGGATAGCACTGCAAGACATAATATAACAAAATTTTTATCGTACCTTTAGAAGATGCAGTTTACATCTTCGTGCTTTCAGATGTGAAAAAAATTTTGGCACGAATTTTAATCCTTGCCATTGCCAAATGTAGAATGCACAGAAATAAATTGAAAACTCAAGAAAAGTATTGGAAAACACAGTGGCACCCATCTTGCCTGCTACGACCCCTTTAAAAAGACTAAAGAAATCACTTTGAACTGTATGTAAGAATGTTAAATTACCTTTTTTTATTAGTGGAGGTAGGCATTTTGTGAAATGGGAGTATTGAATTCATTCATGCAAAAATCCCATTGCAGTTTAGAAATTTTCAAAAACCGACCTCTAGTAATATTTGAGAAGAAATGAAATTCACCCACATTCAGCCGCGATACTAAAACACGGAAGAGCGTCACTGCCCTACTTCGTCAAGAATAAGTGAGCATCATTATATCGACCACCAACCAACTTCGTTGTGTGGGCGTGCAGGCTGTGCTTGCAATTAAACGCACATGGCACACAACAAATACAGAACTTTGCCTCTTCTGTAATCTTTGTTTCCAACATTCTGGTCTTTTGCTTGTGCTCATCTGTGCTTCAGTTTTGGTTCCATCATTGAACAAAACTTATTTTCTTAAATTTTATTTTATTGGTTTGAGCACAGAATGAACTGTATTTCAACCTAGCTTTAGCTGAGAAGTTCAAGCAGTGGTGAATGTATTGCACAAATAGAGGCAGTTTAAGATCTTCAGCAGCTGAGATATTTAAGCAATTTTTATTGCTTCTGTACATGAGCTCTTGAAATAAATTTATCTCTGTAATAGCTACCTGTAATCACGTCGTTGGCACTTAATGCCAGTTTCTAGGAGTGTGACATTGCATTTTCAAAACAAGTGCATATAGTGATAGACTAATCGAACGCATGCTCTGAGTCAACCAATGTAGAACTGTGCAAACAAATCTTGCCTAATACATTCAATTTTACAGCACCCAATTTGCTTGACGTAAAATCGGAAGAATGGCGCTACTGGAAGCTAGATACAAAGAAAGGTGGTAATGTTAGCGTAGAAATGTTTGAAATTACCCTCGGATGCATCTTCAGAGGCATCGACAAGAACAGCATCGAGGTCTTCCAGAAACTTTTGCATGTGACGTTTCTGTCTGGCTATTTTTACTATTTTTCCTGAAGCAGGCCCCAAGAATTCTTCCAGTTTCTCCATTATGGGCACTTTGGTAAGCAACCTGAATTCCAGCTGCACCTATAAAATTTTCATAAGGCATTTTAATGACGGTAAACCCTATAGACTTACTTGCATCTGCGGTACAACATTGCACAAGGTCACAGCACTGCAAAACGTGTAGTCAGGTTCACGATTACAGTAATATGAATAAAAATGCTGAAGATGATGTTAATCAGTTTTATGGGCTCTTGCAATGTGGCAAGACGGTTACTGTTACAAAAACAAAAATGGACAACCACACATTTGTAGCACCAAGCTACAAAAAAACTTTCATGGATTCCTCAACATTTCCATGGACAGAACAAAGCTTTCATCCTAAAAGATACACGAGGATTTCGGTTGAGCTTCGTGCTACAAATGCATAATATCTTTCCCTTTTAAGGAGTTGCAGAAGTGCTCAGATACGTGTGCAGTTAAAAAATATTAGGAAATGAGACTGTGCACCAGGTTATGAAAAAGGCTTTGAAGCATCATTTTCATACCTTGCAACAGTTTTCTGAAATGGGACATACTTTCTAAGTTTTGGATTTGCAGTGCCATCCACAGCACCATGGTGCTATGGATGTGAGATAAACTGCTAGCGAATGCATTTGAGCTGAGTATATTTATGGTTCCTTGGAACATACCAGACATTTGTTATTAGTGTGCTCAACTAACCTTGTTACTGTCTAAATTTTCTTTCTTTCTGCCGGTCTTCTTAATACCAGCTTTTTGTTAATTTTTCAAAAAGGCAAACAAAGCCACTTTCAAATACAGTTGAACCCCTTTATAAGAAATTTGTACTGAGGAGCAACTCTTGTCTTTTTATGCGGTGTTTCTTATAAGCATGGGTATCACTTATGCATTTTCTTATCAACACCTATTTCAATGTAGACACACTGCTGTCTCTTATACCAATTTCTATTTTAAATCAGTGTCTTTTATAAAAAGGTTCGACCTACTCCTACCAAGCACAAAAGGGCAATTTTGAAATAAAATGCGGAGGTTACTATCTGCCAGTTTCACAAGTAAAGTACATAGCAGGACATAATCTTCGTAAGTCCTGCCAAGGAATTCGATGCATTGAAGCAGCAAGTGACGAAATAAGCTGTTTAGCAAACAGATTACTCATTCCTGCCGCTTGGTCAATATAGCTATTGAAAATCTAGATGTTAGTAGCTTGTCGCTATGATGTAATATGAGTGACTATAGCCAAAAGTGCAGAGACAAAGGGATGTACATCAGTGACGCACCACCAGTTGTGTCATAAAACAAGTATACTATAAAATTTTAATATAAGCAAGGACAACTGCAGACTTACTGCAAAACCTTCAAAAATACTTTATGCTGCTCTGTACAGCAAGCCAAATTAACATAAATTATCAAAGCATGCACCTTGCCAATTTTGGCACACATTCGCTTTCCCCTGAATGGGTGTGCTGCATGCACTTTAGTTGTTCTTTTACAGCCTCAAAATGAATCACATAATGCCAATAAAATAGCATAAATTTACCATGTTTCTGTGGATGATGCCACTCTAACCTTCCACAGTTTAATTTGAATTTCCATTTGTCAACTAGATTGTGGCTGAGTGTGGCAATGCATGTACTAGAGAATAGCTTTAAGATGAGCTGGCACAGGAGCCATTTTTTTAGACAACTGCTTTCAAAGTCACTATTGCAGGGCATTCGGCCATCTCCTACAAACCACAATGACACAAAACAATGCCAACAGTGATATGTTGTAGCTACCAAACATTGGCAAATAAGGCGACAATCTCGCAAAGGTATCGTGAAGTAGTGATCACTTTGGCTGCCGTAGCACTAGACTTTCTACGGTATTACACCAGGCACTCGAACAACTGACTGATTGTCATGAGTAAATGCACCAGGCAATGTTGCAAGTTTTATTTGACCCTTTTACTGTCACTAATGTACCAGTAAGTTCATCTTGCATTCACAAATTAGTGCTGAAGCACTAAATTGGCCTATTTGGCATAATCCTAGTGATTCCACGATTTCTTGAATCAATATACAAGACTATCAACAAAAGCACATAGATACTTCTTAGCATGGTTTCCATTATGTTGCCATGGCATGATGAACGTTATTTATAATTTTCCCCCGACATATATTTGACGTTTACTTGAGTTTCCCTCAACATATGTTTGAACACATAACCATAGGCCTGCACATGGAAAGCGGGTCACAGGGGCCAGCCTAGCTCACCTAGTCACCTAAGGGAAGGGGGAGCAAAAAATCTTCCCCATACGTAGACTTAGTAGGGTTGAGGGCCACTGCAACGAACCTTTGGCCCCCTTTATGGGGAACCCTGTAAACGCCTATGCATTCACGTTTCAGTCAACAAAAATGTTATTAGTAAATGACAAATGTGGATTCTGGAACGTGACAACTAAAATAACTATATTTGCTGGAAATGCAAATTACCCCAAACTAAAACGCGACAGGCGACTGAAAAATTCTCCAAACAAATCGGCAGAAAAAGAAGCCCGAATCCTCCTGTTATAAGCAGAACTGGCAACTCTAGATTACAAATCCAAGAGTTGCTCTGCTATCTGCCAAAGGTTTGCAGTTGTTGCTTCGTCTTTTATATTCTCTTTGTGCGACTTCTATATTGCGTCAAGTTCAGAGGCACTCTCCATTGCTTCTTTGATGAACTGAAATATTACTCAAACACTGCTTTCACTCGCTTCATGCTATCAGTAGTAGAAAGGATGTTGTATCCCCTTTCTGCCCCATCTTGACGTCACAACAAGCGATTTCTGTGTTTCGAGCTTCCCTGATATTCCCTAAACAAGCAGACTCTCGGGTTGTGTGTTGGACAGAACCACGCAACAGTAAAAGCAATAAGTGTAAGCAATGAAATAAACCATACAGCTCAGCAATGCTAAATTATTTTCATTTTTCCTGTTTTTTCACATCTTAGGTGTACTTTTTACACTTTAATCAAAAATGTACATTAGGGTTTTACTGCATTCTTGTTCAAGCCATTGTACATATGCATCATGTTAGCATAAAGTGAACAATTCAAACAGTCAGTAAATAACATTTCAATAGTTTATATCAAATAAACTGCAGAATAAAAATTTTGAAAAGCTTGATGAACTAATAAAATACTTAGAACAACTGTACAACAAATAATTGCAAAACAAACATCTCAAGAATGGATGGATGTGGCCGAAACAGCAGAGCATGCTATTTCCCTGGGCACTTTTTAGCCACTTTCGATTCATGAATGCACACTGAAAAACTTACGATGGAGCCGATTAAAAGAGCAGGGTACTTCTTAATGATGTCATCAACAGATGGGCTGTCTTGGGACACCCACTCCCTTCTGCTTGGCAAAGTTCTGCTCATACAGTCCTCAATATAGGCCATGTCGGGCCTGGCCTTTGCAACTTCTTTCGTCATTGCCAAAACGTGACCAGCAATGGTCTCGGCATCTTCTGCGTCAGCCAAGACAGCTGCCTGAAAGCACAGATAAATTTTGTTGGCCAGATGGCAAAGACAAACCTGATGTCTGCAGGGCTGTGCAAAATTTGAAATACGTACACTAGGCCTCTCAGTGCGCCGAGGAGCAGTGCACTCGTCCTCTGTAGGCTTCTTCTTCCGCGGAATTCTTTCTGTGTTCTCCTTTGTTAATGCCTTCATTTTCTTCCTTTCATATTTGGCTTTAAATCTTAGAGCTTCTCGCCATGAATCCTGTAAAGCACGAGAGAGTTACTAAATATGTTATTTAAATAGGTAACTGCAATCATGTGATCATGGATCGCCTCACACACAAAAGTATGACTGGCAACAAGTACAAGGAATGAGTGCCACTGCAGCAGCTGTCATCACAGTTTGGTTGAGTGAGATCACATAATAAAAGTATTTCGGAAAGTTGTTATTGATTCATCCCTTTTCTTTTGAAAATAAACATTGCTCTAATCAATAACTTATAACAGAAAATATGAAAAAAGAAATTTACCTCCCCGGCACTTCTGTTCTGCTTTTGTTTTTATTTTTTCTGACCCCACAAGGGTACTTATTGAGCTTAAAGGGAAACTACACTGAATGTTCTGCTTGTAACTTCATTACTGCAGTTTAAGTGATTAATAATGAGAATAGATGGTGATGATGCCAACAAAAGTATAGATGATGGTATTAAAAGTAATTGTAATGTAAATGTGACAAAAGAAAAGTGGACGAAAAGATACCTTGCCACTGGCAGGTACCGGCCCAAAGGCCTTTGAATAATGCGTCCGATGCTCTACCACTGAGCCACAGTGGTGGTCATCCCCCCATCCACCTTATGGGTATACTATATGTGTATTTAAACGTGGGAGGGTCAGTCAGTGTTGCCCATTGCCACTACAATGAGTGTGGAACACTCTTCGATCCGTGCCGGTGGCAAGTTATTTTTTCGTTCACTTTTATTAACATTTACATTACAGTTACTTCTGATAGCATTCCCTATACTTTCCTTGGCGTTGTTGTCTGTTAGTTCTTGGAATAATCTGTTTACAAAAAAAATGAGCCCTTAAGTTTACACTTCTTTCCTTCATTTCTGCAGTTTGTAGCTTTGTGTCTGGACATCCCAAAATTGAATCATTAATGCTCAAATGCATTGTATAAATAATGCTAGCATCACTGAATTAGAACAATTTTATGTCAGTTCAAAATGCTCCCCTAAATACCAACAAGCAACCAGTGTCCGAGAAAGAGAGAGTGCGAGATAATGTGCATTTAAGCCATGGTGTTGTTCTCAGTTATAAAAACTGGGCCCCATGTGTGATAAACAATGAAACGATGCCAGTGCTAAATATGTGCCCCCTTCCCCCCAGAAAAATAAAAAGAGCAATCCTGGCCGAAGCAACAACTACCACATTGAGAGCAGCGTGACAAGACAGCGTGGGGAGGTGACAAAAAATAGTCCTTGCCAGATTTCAGTTGGTGTATTGTGCACGCGGGCACTGCATGACATCTTGTGATGTTGACAATACTCGCTTTTCTTTCGAAACATCACATGGAGCTCTGTCTCTGTCATATTAGTGGTGATGTTGCGAGTTGATGCAAACTCAGATGCGCACTCTTGCTTACTTTGAAATTAAATTAAAATATTTTAACGGCAACATTTCTCGCTAATAATCACTAAGAAGTGCTCACGCATGCAGGACTATCGCACACATGCACCTGAGTTTCAAAATTTGGTCTCGGGGGTATTTTAGGCGCATAATTATAACTTCCAACACTATGTCTGCTCTGAAATCGGATTCTAGTGCACAAAATATTTTCAAATAGCTTATGCCAGAACATGATTATTGTGTTAGAGCATATTTAAGGGGAGACGTGGCAATGGGAATCGTAATTTGGTCAAAATGTTCAGTTTTTCAATTATTCTTTTCTGCAATCCTGAGACCATGTGTCACATCATAGTGTGATTTTAGACCCAAATAAGCAGTAAAAGTTGAGAAACAAGCATTTCACTAGTGGGATGTCGTCAAAAAAAGCTATGTGAAAATTGGGCATAGCAAGATGCAAATTTGAAGCTCTCCCTTGGCACAGTGCCACCATATTGGCATCATAAAGAGGACAAATTGGAGCTCTAGATAGCCACAAAGATGCATTTCTCCAATGAAAAATAAAGCCAGTTTCCTTCAGAGTTCCATTCTATCAACTTCTAGCTCCAAAATCTTTGGGCTCCATTTTCTCAGCTTTCAATTTTTTGAGCAGTTGCTGTCAGTCATCCCTATGCCATTTCACAACAAATTAAGCTATAGCCATTCCGTTTTTTGCACTTAGATTCTCAAACATGGGTGAGTGCGGTAAAGCTGTCCATATTTGTGTACACATCATACGGACTTTTCTAATTGGCTTTTTATAAAAGTTGTTGGTAAGACAATATGTCTGGGACATTAAAAAAATTTGTGTGCTTATTTAAATATTAAAAATAAACCAATAGCATTATGGCACAAAATGAAGCCTTGTGAATATCCTTATGCAAAAATTTTGACAAGCTTATGTCTAATTAGCTAATTAATATTGGGATGACAATGAGAGTCTATCAAGTGTTGTAACTCAAGAGGTACATTAGATAGCTCAAAACCGATTCCAGTTATGATATCAGCACAACAAATGACATCTGCATGCCGAATTTCATCCCTTTGGCCTCATAAATAAAGATAATTTTCATTGCCACGTCCCTTAAAAGGGCTGTGACAACAATTTTGAAGTGCAGTTATTTTTTTTTTTGCAATAGCTTTCTGGTGGCCAATTATTCATACCACAGTCCATTGATTGCTGCAGTTCACAACACATAAGTAGTGTGCTTATTGTCAGCTAGTTGCACCTTCAGTTTGAAAGAGCTAAGAGAACGACAAGCCGCCGGATGCAACTAACACCATCTAGCATGTGAAATGGCACACACATAGGTCGGCAAAGATGAAGAGCTCACATACGCTCACTCATGAAATATATTTTGCCCTTGGGACTCGCTCGGACTCAGAGACACCAAAACTCAGACTAGCGCTGTTTATCAGTCTCAGTGAGCCAGTGAGTCCATTTGCATGCAATTGACTTCCTTGAACTTTGTGTCAATGCTGTTTACCACTAATATCTCGTGTGCTCTGTGCCTTACTTGACACCTTTCGATCTCGTTCCTTGAAATATGAAATATTAGCGATCGCAACTCGGTGAGAATATTTTTATTGAAAGAGATGACTCACGTGAAATATTTTTATCGAAAATTTCTAGGAATCCCCACTGCCTGTTGACTTTTCGATAGCTCACACCTCTGATCAATAAATATTGAGCTGGCGTGCAAATGCTGGTGCTTTGAAGTACTATGTGCGAGTATAGGCCTTATGCAAAATCGCTGCCATCTGTCCGCCGTTGTGTGCATAGCAGCTATGTTAGAGGCTCCACATGGCGCAGTACACACAGGCTCACGTGTGTTTACGTAGACGTATCGACGAGAGGCGTGTATTGGCCCATAATCGCAATGGCAACGTATTGCTGCGTCTCTTGCAGCACACATAGAGGAACTCTGAGTGCTGAAGAGAAAAAGGTAAGCCGTAAACTTTGCCCCTTGTTTTTTTTTTTTTTTTCCCCAAGCTGATGGTTTTTTTAGCATGAGCTCCGGCTACTGCTCTCGAAAATACGTGTTTGCATTCTCCTTTCTATGCAAGTAAGACGAGCCATAGCATTTGCATTCGTGTTCCCGAAAATTGTTGCGTGCCAAGGTAAGGCAGTTTTTGTAATGTTCTCGCTAGCAACCATTTACCAAGTGACGGAGAAGCTTATGTTACACGCTGAAGTCACCTTTATGCAATTAACTTCATCACAGCTAATTGCGTGTGCCTATATTTCGTTGATGTGTTTTGTTTATTATGTTTGGGTAACGGCACATGCTCAATTAGAAGCAAGTGCATGCCATCGGTTAGTGGGATGACTTGCGCATGACTGCGTACATTTTTCAAGCATGCGATGTGCTCAGCACATGCAATGAAACGTAGGCACACACAATTAGCTGTGATAAAGTTCGTTGCATGAAGGTGGCTTCTGCATAAGTGTATGAGTCGCCTTAACTTGGTAAACAGCTGCTAGCGGAAACATTGCAAAAACTGCCTTGCTTTGGCATGCAACAATTTATGGGAACACGAACACAAATGCTATTGCACGTCTTACTTGCATAGAAAGGAGAATGCAAACACGTATTTTCGAGAGCAGTAGCCGGAGCTCATGCTAAAAAAACCATCAGCTTGGGGAAAAAAAAAAAAAAAACAAGGGGCAAAGTTTACGGCTTACCTTTTTCTCTTCAGCACTCAGAGTTCCTCTATGTGTGCTGCAAGAGACGCAGCAATACGTTGCCATTGCGATTATGGGCCAATACACGCCTCATGTCGATATGCCTTACATATACATACGTCTATGTAAACAAACCTTCTTTCAAATTTTTTTGGGACATGTGCTAAATGTGCATATATTTACAGCAACCAAAGGAATAAAGCCAGTTGATAGTTTGCGCTCTTTCCGTTTACGCTTTTTTACTTCCTGTGTTTGTTCGATTGTATGTGCAACATTACAAACCACAGACATGCACCAACTCGCCCAGCAAGAAGTTGTTCTTAGTACTGGGATGTTCCTTTTTTCTTTCTGCACTTCACCACTAAATGAAAAGCAGCCACTGTGGTGCGGTGAGCACAGTTTGAATATGTTCTACTTTTTAGTGCTCACTGAAAAACACAGTGCATACACACTAAGCCCTTGTGGTGCCACAGGCACACATATGGGCTGTTGCACCCCATCACCCATAAGCAAGCACAAATTATTGTTTTAGCATATTGCGGGACTTTTTTCCCTATAGCAGGTGTTCTCTCTTCTGTGAAGACATGAACGGCACCATATCAGGAGATCAAAAACGAAGCACTGATGCAAGATAGCTGCTATAGAGCACCTTCATTTAGCGACCAAAAGAGGAAAACTAAGCTGTTCCATGCACCTCAACTTTTTTGTTGAAGGGACACCACCTTTTAAAGATTAAGATGGAAGAAAAACAAGACAAAGCTCACAACACCTAAGCGAAATCACCACAGCCATGTTGTTTGGCATGTTGGCGTTCCTTACACTGCTCCTCATTACTCACTAAACCGAATGACACTGCTTGGTTGTTCCCTTTGTAAACGGAATGACCTGCAGGCTCACAACACATGTTCAACATCACCTGCTGCACCACGACTCAGCTAACTAGAAAAAAAGAATGGTGCAGCACATGCACTTTACATGCTGTCTTGCAGCGCACAAGCATTTTTGGACTGCGAACAATGCTCTTAGTGATAATGCATCGTCACATATGAAGCTCTCCCTTAGTTTCATGGAGGTATTTAATGACCGAAAACGTAGTGGATTCTGACTTCTTGGTAGACTCACTTGATGGTGTGAAGGCAGTGCAGCTTTCTAACATTACCTTTCCTCACATCATGAATACGTATTCATGTAATAAAGTGCCGTTGCTATTTTTTAATTTTTACTTTTTTAATGAAAATGCAATGATTCCAATCAGAAGCAAAGTTAAGCCTGCAGATTTATCATCACACAGGGACCTTGAGGGCGAGCAGCATTTCACTATTGAATGTTGCATCGGCTAATCATGTGTAACTGCCTGTCCCAATTTAGAATAATGGCTTATAGAACAGGAGGAGCCATGTTCAATTCTGAAATTCTTGCAGAAGCTATCTTTTTATTGTCAATGACTGATTTCGCTTCACTGTTGGTCCTTAAAAGCAGGCATTTATTAGACAAGCTTTTCAGTGCAATCAATTCTGCAATAATATGTGAACTCACATAGCCAGTCCCCGCTACATCAGCCAAGTTAGGAAATCTGGTGATCAAAGCCCGTGCTGCCTCTGTGTACAATTTCCCAGGGTACCTAGCAGGAAAAAATATTTACAAAAGCAAGAATGTAAGTTACTCACTAGCAGACCAAAGCTTTATCGAGAGATCGATAAAGAAGAGTATGAGGGCAAGAGCCCCTTTGATATGCAAAGAATAAAAATCGCAACAGTTACAATTGCAATGGCATTGCATTTCTAGAAAATAGGTTGCCTTTAGCCAAGTTTCTTTGTGGGTAATAACTGCAGAAAGTATGGCTAGAACAAAACATCAGAAAGGCATTTTTGGATAAGTAATTGATTGATATCTGACGTTTAACGTCCCAAAATCACCATATGATTATGAGATACGCTGTAGTAAAGGGTTCCCGAAATTTCGACCACCTGGGGTTCTTAACGTGCACCGAAATCTGAGTACACGAGCCTCCTGCATTTTCGCTTCCATCGAAAATGCAGCCGCCGCAGCCGGAATTCCATCCTGCGACCTGCGGGTCAGCAGCCGAGTACCTTAGCCACTAGACCACCATGGCGGGGCATTTTCAGATAAGTAGAAATCCAGTGTATGTACAGTTGACTCCCGATAATTCGAAGTCGCTTAATTGGAATTTTCGGTTAATTAGAAGTCAAGAGGTGTTCCCGTCAGTTTTGTATGCAACACCATAGAAAAAAATGCTCAATAATTCGAAGTTGAAAGCCCACAAGATTGGTTAAATAGAAGTTATTTTTTAATCTAGAGCCTCGAGGCAACCGTTAGTTTCAATAAAATGCGCAATTTTTCAAGTGCCAGAACAACTACCGCACTGCTGTCGTCACCATCGTAGCTGTCCGCAGCGCACTGTTGTGGACATCGTCGTTGTGCGCAGGGCCACAGTGCATGAAGCGGCAAGATTGTTCAGTCAGCACCGGCGTGTCGAACGTCGAGCTATCCCTTTCACTGTCAGTCTTGTTCTCTCGTCTCTGCTTGTGTTTCGTTGACTGTGTCAGCTGCGCGTCGCAAGTTATTTCCTCGTGTTCGGCTGGCCACGACGTTGAATAATGGCAAAACGCGGCTCGTACCGAACACTTGATCTGGCGATGAAAAAAGTCCTGAAAGAAGTAGAGCAGGGAGGCCTTGCCAAGCAAGACATTGCACGGAAGTACGGCATTAAGCCTAACATGCTCTCGAATTTTATAAAAAACAAGCAATCAATAATGGATGCTTTTGCAAATTACAAGTTTAAAATGTCACGGAAGCGAATGCGCACCGGCGCCTACCCGGATTTGGAGAAGGCGCTGCTGATTTGGATCAGAGAGGCACGCAACAACAAACTTCCTCTCAGTGGTGAGGTCATTCCAGCGAAAGCCTCATCTCTTGCGTTAATGTTGGACATCAACGACTTCGCTGCATCGGACGGATGACTGACGCGCTTCAAACAGCGCCATGACCCGATTTTCAAGAGCGTGTGTGGAGAGAAGGCGTCAGTCGACCAGGAAACATTTGCAGCATGGAAAGCAGAGAATCTTCGCGGGTACCTTGAGGAGTATCAGCCGGAAGACATCTTTATCGCAGACGAGACTGTGCTTTTTTATCGGTTGCTACCAGACAAGACTGACGTTTAAAGACGACGACTGTGCTGGCGATAAACGTAGTAAGGAAAGGGTGTCTGTTATGATTGCCGCAAACATGACTGGCACTGAACGATGTCGCCTTCTTGTGATCGGGAAGGCCGCTAAGCCTAGGTGCTTTAAAGGCGTCAGGACCCTTCCTGTCGACTATGCTTCTAACAGAAAGACGTGGATGACGTCCGACATTTTCAGGGACTGGATAAGGAAACTGGATCGGAAGTTCGCATCATCGAACTGCAAGGTGTTGTTCCTTGTCGACCAATGCAGTGCCCACATGGACGTACCAGCCTTGAGTGCCATCCATCTTGCGTACTTGCCCGCAAACATGACATCTGTGTTGCAGCCCATGGACCAGGGCATAATCAAAAATGTGAATGTCCTGTACAGGAAGCATCTCATCGAGCGCATGATTCTGTGCATGGATAAGTCCTCGCAATACGAGGCGAGTTTAATTAGTGCCATCCACATGCTAGCGCGAGCGTGGGGCTGCGTGAAGAATGAGACCATCGCCAACTGCTTCAGGGCCTGTGGTTTCGTGGCAAATTCTTCGGGAGAGGCTTCTTGTCCGCCGGTGGAAATGCGAAGCGAGCTTGACGACAGCATTGTTGACGCCGCTCTCGGTGACAGCAGCTTTGACGTCGTCCTCGGTGACCCCTGCTTTGAAGATTATGTCGCCGTGGACAGCACAGTCAAAACGTGCGGTGCACTGACGGACAGCGAGATTGTGCAGATTGTTCGGCCCCACGAAAGCGTTCATCAAAGCGACGACGAAGATGACATTGAAAGCAAGCCACAACCGAAGGCTGCCGATGTAGCTGCGGGCCTCGCTCTCGCGCAGCGGTTTTTCACTTGGGAGAACAACGCTAAAGAAGCACTTGGGCACATCTACGCCTTCCAAAACCTGCTTTCCACTGCTAGATTCGGCAAACAGAAGCAGACGAAGATGACCGACTACTTTTCGTAAAGAACTGCCGGCTTTGAACCTAATAAAGATGCCATGTTTTTGTGATTTCTGCCTAATTGGAAGTTCGTTTAATTCGAAGTTTTTTGCGGTTCTCGGGAACTTCGTATTAACAAGAGTCGACTGTACCAACAATGCAACAGGCATTGAAAGGCATCATAGAAGCATCTATATTGTTCGTATACCTGTTGTTGGGTCTTATACAAAGTTTTCAAGAGTCATCACAGTTTTCTGTGCTGGCTACCACAAGCAGGCTGAAACCATGATCTTTTAGCTCATTAAAGAATGTCAGTACAGATATGGAGGGGGCACTGGCACTACTTTGATGCCACTGTTTTCTACTCCTTGCATTTGAGCGAGACTTTATGCAGCATTCCAACCAGCTGGTACCTTGAAGATAGTGACCACAATGATGTAAACAAAAACAATATATATTTAATCACGGGAGGAAACAAGTGGGCATTGTGACTACTCCATGGTTTGTCACCAAGGGGTCATGCTTCATTGAAGCTTCCTTCAGCTGCACAGATGGCACTATGACATGTCAGATATTTTTTCTAGCATTTGAGTGCTTTTTCTGCAATTTTTTTTGTTTATTCACCATGGATGTCCCCCCCCCCTTTTTTTTTTAACCCACGAGAGCGGGTAAAAGATGAATGTGAAGAAAAGTTTCAAAGCACTTTCAAACAGGATATTGCACAGTATCTACGTAAATATTACTCACATGTCGTATAAGTACAAGTCATGGTGAAGCCACTGTAGTACTCGAGAGCGACCTACGAAGTACTGCCCTGGCTGGTGGCATTTTACCATCCAGGCAATGTCTGGTGGTACATCTGGGAGGCAGTATGCACCGGTCCGTGCTGGCTGTGACGGCTGTGCAGACTCTTCCAGAACATCTGCTATCCTGTAATAGCAACACAGAAACTGCATTTTGTCAAGCTGTTATGAAAAACCACCTCACCCTTTTTTTGTTACAACTACCAAGCTAAGAGGCTTATCCAATTGAGAGGTCTGTTTTAAATGAAAACTTTAGCCACCGTTTTTCTCAAAGCAGTGTGCAACAAGCAGCTTGTAAGTGTATTGCTAAAGATGCAAAACTACTCACCGGACTTGGCTGGTCAGTCGGACTTTTATTCTCGATTTATTTTCGATCACGTCCACTTCTGTAATGTCGACAAAAACGTCGAAGTCTTCGTCGAAACGCTGGAAAAATAAGAATGCCAGAACTCAGAAGGGCACTACATAACACACGGATAAAAAATTTGGAAGTGTCATGGTTGCAATGTTGGCCAACAAAGACCTGCTGTTGCCACAAGCATTCGTGCTATTTACATGTCCCGAATTCCCGCCACAGCAAGTGAAAAGCGCAACATTTAACTGTATTTAATAAACACACTAAATAAATTTGACTACTGCCAGCGTCGGCTACACATACACGTGCAGCCTCGCTAGATGCCGAACACTACTGGAATCGACACCTAGCGCGATCTCGAAGTAGGATTCCCTACTCAACAAAAATACCTTCCACGTTTTCTACGATTAAAGAAGTGAGGGGTAAATTCGGTGCAGCAATGATTGTCATCGAGGCTTAAATTGGGCGAAATTTAGCAATAACATGTAACTTAGCGCTGTCGGGTTTTTCTATAGAATGGACGAAGCAAAAAGATGCAACACAAAGCTACAGTAATCGATGACAAACGCTGTGGCAACCACTGCAGCACGACGACTGTAGAAATATATAGAAAGGAAGGACTCACCGTCAAGCCTATGGCAGAGGCGTCAACTTCTGAGAACATGTCCAACCCTTTCAAGTGTTCAATTAAATCCCGCCCCGTCCACGGCTCGTCGAAAGCGACGGCGACATTTCTGTCGCCGTATGTAACGAGGCACTTCGATTGCATGGGGCGACAGCGGCGCAAGACAAAGAATCGTTTTTAAGCCAGCCGCGGCACATGCACTCGCTCAAAAATTCATGGCCCCGCTACGCACGTGCCTCCTCGTTGCAGTTGATGTTGATGGCGCAGCGGCGGCCGATGGATGGATGGATTGATATGGCTGTACCCTTTAGATCGGGCGGTGGCTGACGCCACCTAGCCGGAATACTTAGTGAACCACAAACTAGAGTTATCTTTTTTTTTTCCTTTAAATAGTGAAGTTAAGGTCTGGTACTTTACAGTGACAGCGACGTCACACGGCCATAATTTTTTTAAAGTATGTTTTAGTTTAAAAATAAACAGACAGTTTCTTATTCCAACCGTTCCAACCATAATGCTGTCTAAGGTGCCTTGAAGTGTTACTATTTGACAACCGTGCTATTTGACCAACCTTCTCGTAACGCGTTTTGCTATGGCGCCTGCACACATTGAATTTGGCATGATCATGGGCACGCTGTACCACAGTATTAAATACAAATCAGAAGCCGTAGCAGTAGTGCTAATACGACTGCTGATTGAAT
Source organism: Rhipicephalus microplus (assembly GCF_043290135.1). Taxonomy (NCBI): domain Eukaryota; kingdom Metazoa; phylum Arthropoda; class Arachnida; order Ixodida; family Ixodidae; genus Rhipicephalus; species Rhipicephalus microplus. The sequence goes on along the minus strand of NC_134701.1, from coordinate 272,379,323 downwards.
TATGGTCCCTGGCAGTATATTCTAGGGGCCACAATTCACTAATAGATCTACTGATTTTTTGAAATTTCCGCCGATTCAGTGTACTGCTGTTCGGTCTTTTTTTTTTACAAAAATGAAAGGAACTTCCACTTTTTTTACTAAGTATTAATTAAGACATTAATGTGTTACTACCAGTCAAACAAGAAATTTCTTTCATGGTAAAATTCTCAAGCTAAGCGCTACTTTTGATTGACGAGTCATACACCTTCATACAGTAATTATTACAGGAAGCTGCTCTATGTTATGAGCAAATATCGGGAAGTAATGAGACAGCGATATGAACGCACACCACACCCAAAATCCACGGAACCACAAACAACAAATCTGGCTCTCGGGCAAGTATCGTCTCTGGAATAAAAGAAATGCGTGCCACTAACCCCATCGAGTAGCATGTTGTATGAGCCAATTTCTCCTCGGCGACAAAGCAAGGCACGCTCTATCACTGTAGTGATTTGAGCAGTCTGGTCTTGCTGATCGAGATATTTATCTTATCGCTGCCTAGCTCCTTGTCCTCTCTGAAAGCTTCAGCTAGCCGCTGGCTCTGAAGCCTAAAATATTGCACCTGAGTCCACAGAGAGATCAGGAACTTCAGCTAGGAAGACCTATATGCTTTCTAACTGGTTATTAAAGCTGTTATTTGCAAAGATACAGGACGACATTATCCAATGGACGCTATTTGCTATGGCCTGTGATTTTGACCTTGCGCACATGACACATATATGACTTCCACCACATCACAGATTTAACATGCAGCAGTCAGTGCTAAGCCGAATAAACATAACACGAGGATCAACACAAGTGCTTTTAGTGTGTTGTTTGGTGTAGCCGCATCTGAAACTGAACTGCGCATGTGGTGCATTATTCTTCTTCACATTATTCGGCACACTATTCTTCTTCACGACACCTGTCTTCCAATTTCGTTCACGAAAGCTTAATGGAGCTCATCTTCCTAAATGCGAAACATTTCTTTGCCAACTGCAGGCACTTCAAAACGTTTCTATCTATCGATCGATCGTACGTCTGAATGTTCTCGCGGCCCCAAGCTGTTTAAGGATGTACTTGCTTGGGCGAGTTGGTAGCTATTTACTAGTTGTTACGTTATTGCGCACCGCTTATGACGAACACTTGGAGTCAATGACTAGACGGACACAAGCGCAATAACACGGTATTTTACGCGGTGCACAATAACGTAGTAACGCCTGTTTAACTTGGTATGGAGCAAAATTGGTATGAAAGGATAAGAGAGAACATGAGAGCGTGAAAATGCTGTCCCGTACGTACGTGGTCAAACTTGTGCGCGCCACAGGTGATAGTTTATATCTACCCCGGATACGGCAAGGACAGACATCGTAAACTGACATCGACAGCGTTTACCCGATGAATATAAAAAGTAAATGTCAGGGTCCCAGCAGGAATTGCACCCTGTCACAGAGCCACGTACGCCATGTCTTGAAAATGCTCTGGAAAAAGACACGATGCAGGTGTAGTGCTGGGGCAACATCAGTTCTGTGTGGTTGTAGTGCTAGTTATCTAATTTCATAAAAATTCAATAAACATTATTTGTGTACTCCTAGGGTACGTCTATGTTACAGGCGCCATGTCGCGTTAACGTCAATTGTGGTTCCAGTGTTCACTCTGTTTTTATAGCAATGCAAGAAACATTACATTAGCGTTACGTACGTATGATATCCGCATCATCGCACCGTGAGGTGCACTTCGTTTCAATAATGCTGACGTCTGCGATCTATAAGTGCTGACGTACTCTCGGAATGTAATAACATAAATTACTCAGTGTAATGAGAAGTAGACGCCAGTGTAATGGACATTCCTGGTCTGCCTACGATATGTGTCCACAGCTACTCGTAACGCTTGCCTCACCCCCCTCCCAACCCCAAAACAGTTGCTGGCCGGCTGCATGCGAGTACAAGGCTGTAGGTATCCCTTGTTTATATATCCTGCTCACGTACGGCTCATGTCGGGGACATTTCCTTTACTATTTGTTAAAAAGTGCAGTTTTATAAAAATGACCTTTATAGGCGCTGAATTTGGCATTCCTAAAGCGAGAGCAAATAGCGGAATAAAGAGATCTACTCATTTTTCGAAGACATATTCTAGCAGTGTATAGGTGTTCTGTGTTCTAGCCACTTTTTTTTTTTTTAAATATGTCGTGGCAACACTGAGCCACCTTACCCATCCTTACCCGTGTTCACTGCCCGCGTGTGTCCAGGCGTTGTTCACGACGACTACAGCGTTCGTTTGGTTCCTTCATCCGTGCTGCAGCAAAAAGACAGCTTCTTTATTCTGCTTTCAGTGGCGTGTTTCTCCTGACTCGTATTTTCCATGTGCCGGATGTCTACTATGATGAACTTATTCACGTTCTCGCCTGCTAATCTTACGAACACCTAGGACGTGTGGCTTTCCAGCGAGCAATGTTCTGGTGATTTGTGGTTAGAACTATGAATGCAAAGTACTGTCCGAGATGCCCGTTTTTCTCTTACCAGCTGGTAAGAGTGATAACGCACATAGGGTTAGAGCACAGCGGAGAGCCGAACTTCAGCGTGATATGCGGCATCGAAGGCTGCGCCAACACGTACACGAACTTCTCCTCCTACAGATCACACCTGTATCGTCACCACTCAGCCGTGCTTGAAGAAAATGGCAGCAATTGCCATCAGCGGTCGCTCGAGCGCCCAAGGGATCGACGGAGCACTGAACTGCCGTCAAGCGAACAGCTTCGGCACGAAATGGACAGTGCGGATATGCACAGTGCTGAAATGAACGGCGCCGAACTGCCAATCTTTCGCGGCGGTTATTCGCATAGGAAAACTCCTGTGAGGAATTTGCAATCACAGCAGACTGCAGCTCCACGTGACCACTTTCAGCGCTTTCTGGAAAAAGTTAAATCCACCATATGGGATTTCTTTTTTTCCATCACTACAAAACACAGCTTGCCACATGCTGCAGCTGTGAAGATATTTGCCCAACTGAAGGAGGTGTTCGAGCTTGTGCTTAAGGCTTATGGTAATGAATTTATGAATGCAATGGAGACATCAGTGATGGGTCCTGAATTGCAAAATCTTCTTGGCTGTTCATTTCTGCCTGACCTGTTCAATGGGATTGAGAGTAAATGGAAACGAGACAATTATGTGAAGGAAAATTTCCCTTTTGTACCAGCTGAAGAGCATTATGTCGGTGAGGATGCAAACTATCATTACGTCCCATTGCCAAAGCTTCTCACTGTACTTTGCCAGCTCCCGGACATTGCAGCCCATTTAAAATCACCTGTAAATATTGAGAGGCATGAAACCTCTGTGTACAGAGATCACACAGATGGCCTGGTGTTCAAGGAACACATGCAATCTATCATTCCCGAGGGCAGCACACACACAATTATTCTTCTATTTTACACAGATGAAATAGAAGTTGTAAATCCCCTCGGAGCTAAACGAGGAAAGCACAAGATCCTGGCAGTGTACTGTAGTTTGGTGAACATTCATGCCAGGTATAGGTCACAGATTGACAATATTTATCTGGTCATGCTTGTGCGCTACGCATATGTGAAGACTCATGGTCTAGGCCCTATACTACAGCCACTGCTGGATGACCTGAAGGCAATGCACAAGGAGGGCCTCGTATTAAGTGTGCAAGGGCGTGAAGTTAATGCCAGAGTTATTGTGCTTGCATTTTGTGGTGACAATCTGTCCCTGAACCGCCTTGGCGGGTTTTCCTGCTGTTTCAGCAATGGGCGAGTTTGTCGATTCTGCATGATATCCTCAAAGCAGCTAGCACAAAAAACGCATGAAGACATGTGTCAAGCACGCACATTAGGTAGGCATGAATTGCACCTTGCAGCTGTAGCTGTGAACACAGCCAACAGACGTCTGTATGGTGTCAATGAGGCCTCTCCCCTGCTCCAGCTTCCCTATTTTGATGTGACTCGGCAGTTGCCTCCAGACCTAATGCATGACATATTGGAAGGTGGTGCAGAATCCGTGCTTCGGCAAGTTTTAAGATCGCTCTTATCTAGTAGGTTGCTATCCAAGCAGGATCTGGATTTGGTGTGGGCATTCAAGTACGGGAAGAACGACACAAAAAACAAGCCTCCTGCAATCAATATGTCGTTTCTGAACAGTAATGCTGTATTGGCAGGAACGGCATCCAGCAAATGGTGTTTGATGAGATTTTTACCACTCATCCTTGGAACGAGGATCCCAGAAGGCAATGAAGATTGGGAGCTCCTGTTGAAGTTTCGCGAGATCATTGATATAATTTTTGCAGCTGAAATCTCATCGGCCCGCCTTGCATACTTGGACGTGCTTGTGCAAAGCTTCTTGGTTGATTTTTCAGCCAGGTATGGCCCTGGAGCACTCATCCCCAAGCTGCATTATATGGTTCACTATGCTCGATTTGTGCGTGAGCTTGGCCCACTCAAGAACTTTTGGTCGATGAGATTTGAGGCTAAACACCAAAGCTTCAAAAAAATGGCTGCAACTATCAAGAACTACAGAAACTTGACACATACTCTGGCCGAAAGGCACCAGATGAAACAGAGCTGTCATCTGAAAAACTTTGAGCTATACCAGGAACTAGAAGCCTCAGGAAGCAGGCCTGTTAAATGGAGCACACTGCCAACATGTGCCAAAGAAGTTTTGTCGAAGACAGTGCATGAAGTACAAAATGCAATGGTCGACCGACGCACGTACCATGCTGGGAGTGTTTTAGTTCGGAGAACAGAGGAGGGACCACAGTTCTATGAGATTGAGCGACTACTTGTGGCGAGAGGAGTGCTCTACACACTCACGAGAACACTGGTGGTTGAGTGCTTCGACAGGCACAGGTTTTGCTATTGCGTTCGAAGAGCAGATGAGCAGGAACTTCAAGAAGCTAGTGAGAGATATGAGCCATACCTGCTGGACCTCTATGGGACAGGTGAACTGGTCCCCAAGTGGGAAACTTGGTAGACAACTTGTGCATTGTTTGACAGTATTGTATGAACTATTCAGTGGAGTGATTCATTTCTAGATTTTTTTTCTTAAACTCATAAGGGAATGTATGAAAATAGAGTCCTATGTTTAAAGACGAATATCGGGAAGAAATCATTTTTGTTGTACAGTATTGGGAGCAAGGATATACCATGGCGCCACCATGCAGATGCATTCCTATGATGTACGTGGTTGGATTGCTCCGCCAGCCTTCTCGCGCGCAGCCCGTAGCCCCTTTTGCGTCTCTTTTTTTTTGTTATTCTTGTCGTACTTCACTCAACGAAATCATAGAAATGCTGCCGTAGCTTCTTTACTGACTGTGCAAAGTGCTAAATAACTGCTCTGGAAAAGTTTTACACTTCTCATAATGCCTCACTGCCGGCGTCGTCTGGCCGAGCTCTCTGTTTTTGTAAAAGGTAGAGACTCATTCCATGTCGAATTGAAGCATCAAATGGGTATTCACGCGTGCTTGTGACAAAGAGTTATTTTTGCTGAAAGAAGTGTGCGCAATTACACTTTTTCATTCGTTGTAGGTTTGCATCTAAAGACGTACCGCGGTTGACACGACAAGCATGCGCAAATTTTCATTTTTGCTTAGCACACATATCCTTACGAAGCTCAGCGCAAATGGATTCCCCGCTTTGTGGGAAGCAGCACAGGATTATTACAGCCGCAACCTTTCTGTTATGATATCGGGCAAACGTGCGAGTCACATGCACATGCATGCCTCATTCAGAGTTGTAAATATGCAGGTAAAATTTCACACGAGGAGAAGTTTCTCTGCGGCACGATCCTAATATTTATTGTGAAAATTTTGTACGGTTGTTAGACGGTGCGCATTTGATCCCCATTGAGCCACACATGAGTGAAAACAATGAATGATTGCCAGTTCCACAGCTTCTACGAAGAGGTAAATCGTGATAAAAAAAGAAAAAGCAATCCCGACCGGGTTTGATAAGCGCAGCGAACAGACTGCGCGCCAGTTGTATTATTTTGTGCCCTTGAAAGGACATTCTGCGAGGTACATCTTTTGTACCGTGATCTAAATGGCAATTTCATGTTTCGGTAAAAATGCCAGTGTCCAGTTTCTTTCCAACTTCATTCATAAGCTGTGTGACATTTCACGGTAGCTATTAGAAGATGAATCAGTTTTCGAAGCTGGCCACGTTTCCGCCTGTAGATCAAAACAACATTGAGAAGTGGCCGTGAGCCCATTTTGCAGACTCAAAGAACCATGTGAGCTGAAGTCGCGGACGGCAGGGGCATAGACAGAAACTTTTTCTGGAGGGGGCACCACCTTGATAGAGTTGGGAGGTGGGGGGGGGGAGGCAGATGTGGTTGTCTGTTATTTCGTGCGCTTTTTGCCATGGAAAAATTTCAGGGGAAGAGGTGGGGGGGGGGGGGCACAGACTTGGTGTGCCACTCCATGGCTACACCACTGGCAGACAGAAACCTGTGTGCTTGAGTACACACATGGGGCAGACACCCGGGGAGGAGAGGGGAGTGGGGGTGGCGCAGACTGTGGTAGAAGTTACCTTGGCGAGAAAAGCAGCTTTAGCAGACTGGAGCGGCACATGTATGATGCAAGAACGAAGGTTTCGTCGAACGTGCTGGCCGAACACGCAGAAGCAACTGGCCACGAAATAGACCGGAATAGGTTAAATTAGCAAAAATTAAGGGAAAGAACTGAACTTCCGGGCTTTATCTTCACTCTCTGACAATTCAGACGACGGCGCACATTCTTAAATGTAATGACAAAGACTTCTGCCACATCTACGTACGTGCGTCGTGAGAAAGAGAACAACCTTATTTAAAACGCCTAGGCTCCCTCCACACAGGGAGGACGAGCTTTCATCGCGACGCGGCCTTTACGACGTCATATTTTAAAATATGCATAATCGGTCTGTTTGCACATTCATTTTTTTATTGAACGAGGCTCCCGTGTGGTAATTGAAACGTTCTGCTTTCATGTGAACAATCGTGGTCGGTGCTTATTTTAACCCCATAGGCTTGAATTAACAACCACAACAAATAGAAAGAGAGAGGTGACAGTGTTATTGTCAGCGGCCGCGACGGTGTCATCGTGTACGTAGCACGCTGCAGCACACCGCCGATAACTTTTGCTTCAAACTTTCCAGATTGTGTAGTCTGTAGAAGTTCGCATACATCAAGTGAGAGCAAAACAACGCTGTTCAAAAGTGAAAACAACGCATCCAACCACCAGCTTTCCTTCGCCAGAGCGAGGCGAGATCACGTGATCCAACTCTGCATGCTACCGCGATTGCAGGGCTCGCGCCTCCAGTGGTGGGCCTCACCCCAAATACATCTTGTCACAAGAAATGGGCAACACATAACCACTTGAACAATGCATTAATGCCAGACTGCATGGTTGCTGAGTGAATCAGTGAACTTTCCTGTTTATGTTGTGAAGTGCACCTTTGCGACATAAAAGTTGTGCTGTAATTCACCTTAAAGGGACCGACAACAGGCCAGAATGTGCGTTTAGATCATAGGAAAAATGAAAAGGCCGTGAAATATACTGACCGATTCCAGCATTCTTTTCATGTTGTGACTAGGATTTATATTTTAAATCGTGCTTAAATGTAAGAAACACCATCTTTTTGTGCAGCCTAGCAGAATAACCTTGAAGCTGGAATATGGACTACGAAGTCAATCATTTTGCTGTACATAGTCTTGACACCATCATGTATGCCAGTTAGCAAAATTAAAATACGTGTATTAATATCTAGCCCTGCTCAATTCTGCGCTGAAATAGACTAGTACTGCTGAATGGGCGAGTTGATGCATGATAAATTAATATTGCGCTGACACTGTCGTCTGTATCTGTTTTTTTCCCCTTCTTGACTGCATAGCATCTTCACGCTCAAACTGAGCTGCGCTAAAGCAATATGAATTCTGCGCTGCGACATGAAAGAAGTTGCATGGTGAGTGAGAAGCGGCACTGCCATCGTGGCTGCCAGTGGACTAAGTCGAGTCGTGTGCATGTGCGTCAACCGCACACATGCTCATTTAACCACTGCGCTCTAACATGAACTGTTCTTGCGCTCACTGTTTGCAGCATATAGGTACACGACTTCATATTCATTACAGATAGAACAATTCTGAATTATGAATGTTTCGCGGTGCTTTCTTCTTTACCATTACATGATTAGACTCACCGGCTGGCAAGCTTTCCGTAGCGCTAATGAAAACAGGCACCTAGAAAATAGGCTGTCGCTCCCTTTAATATAAAAATTTCAAATGGAAAACAGCAAAGAAATCCAGAAAACACCCAAGACTTGTCAGGCACAATGACTTTACTCTGGCGTGAATTATGCGTTTAAGGGCCCCTAAACCACCTCAATATTTTTTCAAACTTTTCAAGTAAACATGCGCACCGTCTGCAGAATGCCGTCACGTTCAACGATGCCACACATGGCAGTGCTACAAGCTGCCGGCGTGCCACAAATTTCAAGAAACAATCACTCCTTTTTAGGCCTTTCTGGTTCCCATGTGATGTCAGGAAATTGAATATATTGCTGCAACACAAATCATACAGCGATTAGTCAAACAAAAACCCACTGCGTACTTCCGATTAGTCTGCAAGCAGCTGTCTGTGCTGCTTGTTGTTCGTTGTGTTGCCCGTGAAAGCCACTTCCCAGCCATCCCAGCAGTACCCGTTCTCCGCGTCTGTACCAGCCACACACAGACCTCATGTGCACCAGCATGCCATGCGAGATCAGGAGGGTCACTCGAAGAGAGGGAAAGCAAAGCAGCTTTTGGAGAGGATACCTATTCGGGTAGTGAAGAGAAAAGTGAGAGGAGCGATCGCCATACTTCATTAATTAAACACGTCTAACTCCGTTATTATGGCACCATTTCAGAAAATTCTCACGGCTTGTTGAACACTCGTGCACAACTTCCTCACAACTGAATTTCAACCTCTGTGCGGTTAAGGGCCCTTTGATGTGCATTTTGTACATTTGCTTGGTGATTAATAATTAATGTAATACATAATGGTGTTTATGTAAAAGTGTTTATTGTGCTTGTACATTTCTTCATTATGGGAATAGGTGGCTTTGTTGTTATACCTGATGACCTTTCCTGGAACAATACCTCTAATGCTATTGAAAAATGTACTGTTCTTTTAACAGCTAAGCCTGTCCACCTGTCTTATGAACCTACGCATAAAAAAAACCGTGAAAAGACCCATAGCGACAATATGTCTCTGATTTGCATTGTTCAAGTTGTCTGAGCACATCATAGACGACAGTTTTCGTGTACAGATTACAAGGCTGGTTGCAGCAGGCCTCTCTTCAGTGGTTTTAACCAGTGTGTCTCAATTTCTCCTCCAAGAACTTTAAGGATGCAGGAGGCAGTATGAGTGTACATAAAAAGAGGCCATTGGTTCTGCCTTACACACACAAGATTGCCCACAATTTGGAAAAGGTTACAAAAAGGCATGACGTTCCAGTCGTTTTCTCGGCACCCAACAGGCTCTCGAAACTTCGTGCCCACGTTTCTTCGCAAAAAGCCAAGCTTTCATGAGAAATGAAGCATGCCCAGCTGCGTTGCTTGGTGGGCATTGTTCATGAAATTTCGTTGAGCTGTGGCAAGGCATACGTAAGTCGAACCGGACCCTGCGTTTATGATCACCTAAAAGAGCATAATTATATAGACCAAGAATGGCGTAGGTTCACACCTGCCATTCCATTGTGCTTTGTGTGGCTGCATGCCACTGTTCGGAGAAGTTTGTGTGGTAGAAAGAAGTAGGGAAACCTTAGCATGCATGTGGAGGACTAGACGTTTCACTTACAGAAGAAGGGGGATGATGCATCAGTATCCCTCCAATCTCTTTGTTTTAAAATGAATGGCTACAATTATATGGTGCTGTGTGATAGCTATTTGTGCTCTGTGATAGTGTACTTGCACTGCACCCTCTTTTTGTGGGCATATCTATAAATATATAAATTTAGTAGTAGTTTAGAAAATAAATTAGTTGAAACTCTGCTGCCCTATCTCATTGCTCTCAATCAATCGTATCCCATTTTTTTTCACCTTGCCTCAGGTGACGCTTTAGAATGCTAAGTTAAAGCAACTTCATGTAGTAGTATATAAAATGGTTTGCTGTTATGTGCGTGCATATCGTCTAGGCTAGAAATTGCTTGTATTCCTCCATAAGATTCGAAGTCGAAAAAATGAATCGAACAGTAATGAAGCAGTACAAACAAACCTAAGTCAACCAATTATTCAGACAACTAGAATACTGTACATGTAATAAGACTGCAAAATCCTATGTTAGAAGTGTGTGAAAAAACGCTCACAAATGCTGGTTTTTCTGAATTGCACAAAGATAAGGTGTCATCACCACGGATCAGCAAAATTTTGAGCAGACTCGCTCATATTGGTCCAGGTGAGTAATATTGTGGTGAGTTTGATGGTAAGTGAGTGCAGTTTATGAAAATGTTCGTGAGTCAGAGTGAGCCCTAAAGGAAAAATATATTTCTTCAGTGAGCTCCACCTTTTATTGCCCCGCTGTTGTCCCATCATTGCTGTTAATATTATATTGGCTTACTTTTATACTGTAAAATTCTGAACACAAGTGCCCCTCTATTTTTCGTAAAATCTGAAATATGACTCCCCCCTTCTTGCCCTTTTCATTTTCACTGTGGCATTCACTCTTTTTATTCACCCAACGAGGACGAATGAAAAGAATTAATGCATGTGTATTCAATGAAGCATTTAATTAGAAGCATGGGTGTGCATTCTTTATTCTTAGTGGCTCTTCCTTCGCTATCATAAATTTCGATCCATGACCGAGCAAGCCCCCCCTCCCCTGTAATTCTCAGCAGATTTTACTTTATCGTGGGGCTTGTTCGGGATTTTATGGTGGTGTCTATTCACACATGTCTTAGGGAGACCTGCCTCACAAACTTTTTGGGAGGTCCTTGATGAAAATATCTTGCTTGAGTCGCATACTTTGTATTAATGTCCTGTAACCCTAATAACTGATATCTGATGATGTAAAATCAAAATGCATTTCGTAGAGGACGGATTTTGTGAGATGTTGGCATTAAAGCGTATTGACACCATGATTGAAAAAGCTGATTTTACGCTCGTGGACTCATGAGTCTACTCACTCAGGCTCACTCAGACTCGGGTCAAGTGGTGAGTCTGAGTGAGTTCAGCTGAGAAAAATTGTGTGTCTGAGTGAGTTCAATTGACACAAGTTTTAGTGGGTTTGAGTCGAAGTGAGCCCTCAGAGCAGATTACATATATTTGTTGAGCGAGCTCCAGTTTTTTTACCGACCTATGGTCATTAGTGTGCTAAAGGCAAGTCCAAAACCCAGAAATATGTGACCAGCATATCAGCATACATCTGTTGAAATACTTCAACGTTCAAAGCTATGTTTTACTGTAAATAAGTCTAAGCTCCTGCTACTGAGCGCTGTCGAATGGGACGCTTACTTCCATTTATTTCGTTCATGTTGCACAAGAGAAGCATACATCAGATGTTGACCTCCACCAATACTTTGATTTGAGTGAGTTGGTATATACTTAGCTGAGGAAACACAGTGCAGCAAAAGGATGAGGACTAAGGAACACAGTGTACTAGACAAGCGGTGAAATTACAGCGGAACTTTATTGCACCAACTATTCTCTTTTATAGCTTATCATACCATGCCTTTCCAGTCACACCTGCCATGTCAGAAAGCTATCTACATTTTCACGGAAAAACATCACGTGTACTTCTTTAAAACTATGCATGCACAGCTTGCAAGCTTATGTAAAAGGCAGAGAAGTTAAAACAGATGCCACATCAGAAAGCAATCCACATATTCACGTCAAGATGTCACGTGTACCTTTTTAAAACTATATGTGCACAACTCGTGTGCTCATGTGAAAGGCAAAAAAGTGTAATTAGATGCACCAAACTTTAAAGCAATAGCAGAAACCTCCAGGTAAGAAGCGAAGAAAAAATGATGGAAACAAAGGCACAAGAAGTAAAGGTGTAATAAATTATAATGAACTGTAGCAAATGTACAGATAAAAATTGTGAGAGGTCGACAAAAGGGTAAAGACATTTGTGCCTAACAGACACACTGGTGCTGTGTTTCAGATAGTAGAACCACAAAAAGTGTGGTTCTACTTCTTAGAGTAATCAATATATGATTTCAGGGGCATTGGATTATGTCAGGAAATGTGTTTGCAGAACTGAAGTGTACTCTGAAGAAAATTTTGTTAATATGTAGTGGGTTAGCATTGTAAAAAATTCAATAGCACTTTGGTGTTGGGTTTAAAAAAAACTTCATACAACTGAACACTTTGTTTAATTAATGCTCGTGCAAGTAATATTTCACTTGAATTAACAGTTAAAATATATGGCAGTGAGACAGAATTGAGATGAATGCCACATGAATTAAGCATATTGAAGTTTCATTCACACACATAGCAGATATGCTAGTTACAGTTCTTAGAATCTATGAACACACTTTTTTTTGCTTTCACATAATCTGCCTCTAAAAATCTTCTTGCAGCATATATTCGTTTTGGCAGCAAAATAAAATTTAGTGAAATTAAAATAGCTAATGCTGCACATTGCAATATTCTTCACAGAACACTGCGAAAGAGAGAGCTCACAAAATTTGCTTTTTCTGAAGATTAACAATGTACATTGCTGCTCACCATCATAGTTACTACGGTAAACAAAAGCTCTCCACATTGCTTTAAGCATGCTACTCTCCTGCATAAATTAAACAACATATTATCTCTGTAGTGTTTAGACCCTGCTGCTCACTATGAGGTAATATGGTAAAATTCAATAACGTCAGCTGGATGTGAATGTGACAACTACTAGCTTGAGCTAAAGTTACTGTATATTAGTTTTAGTTAATTTAGGCTAGCTTAGTGTAAGGGATGCCCAGTATCATGAGTTGCAGCTTATCTGTGGTTAAGCAAGGTTAGTTTTTATTCTGTGGTTTATTGCTACAATTAGCTAGTCTCATATCTGTGGGAGGTCATTTTAAAAATGTTAGACCAGGGAAGATGTAAATCAATTTGATTAGGCAGCTAGCTCACTATACATAGGTGAATTACTGCAAGTTCAGCTGCATTAGGCCAAGTATAGTGACACATCCACCTAGCTTTATATGGTGCAGGTTGGGTCATCGAATGGCCACAATCTGGTAAAGCTAAGTGGATAATTATTAAATGGCATACAAAGCATCAGAACAGACCCTGAAAATGACCAATATTTGCATTTGCTACATAAAAGAAGTACTCAAGGTTAATGTAATATATGCACAGATCTTGAGTAGTTGACAATAATAAGCTTATGAATGTGGTAATATCACAAGTCATGCATGTGTTCATGATAACTAATAGACAATAATGCCAGGGAAAGTATGGGAGCCAGTTATTATACGAAGCAATTGTAATGTAAATATGAAGAAATCAAAGTGGGCGAAAAGATGACTTGCGGGTGGCAAGTTATCTTTTCACCCACTTATCTTTCTTCATGTCTACATTACAATTACTTCTAACAAAATCCCCCATACTTTCCTTGGCATTATTGTCTGTTAGATCTCATTATTAATGTGTTTAACAAAGAAAACAAGCCCTTAAAATTTACACTTTCTTTAAGTCATGCATGTAGTTACACATCTATACAGGCACTTGTTTATTCGTTCAAATTAAAAATGTAGCCACCTCGTTTTATTTGTTATTACTTTATCTGCTGTCAAAAATGTATGCCTCATGATGTCATGAATTAAGGTGAATATTGACGAAAATGTCCTGTAAAAGATGCAGACTAAGTTATTAGTCTTACATTTCAATTAATTTAGATTGAGCACATCTTTCACCTAATGTGCTGTGAACAAAGCCTATGGTGGCAGAGAAAGGAATGGCAAACAAACATTGTGATTTAGTTATATTTGTAGTAACTAGATGTGTTGTCATGAAATTATACTACAAGCTCAACATTTTTATATTTGTGGGTATATAATATTAGTTATGTATACAATTTAGGAATCCATATGGGATGGATGCCCATAACGCTTGTAAATATTTATAATTTTCTCAAGTACCCACTGGGCCCTTAAATACGTCATTCTGGACTGTCCAAGACTGCCAAAAATACTGCATTAGTAGTGCCCACTGGCTGAAAATGCCATTTCAAGCAGTCTAAGACTGGTAGAGATGGAGGATAAAAGACTGTCATATGCCATTTAGTCACTGAGAAATAACTTGGCAATTCAATTAAAGTAGCACTTTATTTGAATGAAAGTGCATTTACAGTCAGACTGCTAGAAAATTTTCTACTGCATACATCATATGTGCACAAACTGTTCATAGTGGACATAGCTGCACACATTTTGGCATAATGAATGCAAGGCCTAGCAAAAAATTGCTTTTAATTTTGCCACTTGCTAACGCCATGCTCTTTTTCAGCAAAGTTGAGACTTTGCGAAGCTCACTTGGCCTCTTTAATTATTTGTTCCTGACAGTCCCTTACCACTTGAGGCAATTCTGTCAGCCAAGAAGAACTTTGTTTACAGTTTCTCAGATTTTTAGGGATGGAGAATCAAAGAGGCTCACTACGTTTGTGTAGCATGTGTGTGTTACAAATTTGTATGAACACAAAATTTGTATAAACACAAAATATATGTCTATATTAATGGGGAAGGTGGCAGGATGACAGACACATGCGACTGTTCCAGTATTTACGGTAAAAATGAAAAATTTTATGTCATGCACACACTATATATGAAGTCCTTGTGCTGCTCTAATAAACTTTCTGTGGAGTGCAATGACATGTGGTGCCTGTTTATTTTGAGTGAAGTTTTAAGTTAGTGGCTAAGAATATAAAGTAATGCACTCTTATCTCGTTTCTTTAATTCATTACTGCCATTACTGTCAGGTTGCTTACTTGATATGTGGGCTTGCCACTCAACAGAACTAAAAACTGACATTTATTTTCAAAAATAATTTTTCAAATATAATTGGGTGTCTACAACGTTAAATATATGTATTCTCGGGCCTTGGCCAGCATATTAATCAATACGCTCGTAAATTCGTATGCGATTATTAGGTGTTTTTAATGCTGCATATCTAGATAGTCTCTTTATTTACAATTTTTTTATTTTACTTTTATTCCTTTTCTTGTTGAATGCAGCGACAGTTTATTGCTTTTTACTTGATAGAAAGAACCTTTTTTTCTTATGTAAACATAACTACATGATGAAACATTTTTATGTATGCAATCATGCCTATCTTTCAAGTGAATGCGCACAACATGGCTACCGGCAATGACAGGCATTCAAGTTTTGCTCAGGCAAAGGTTTGTGCTCCAGATGGGGGCAGAGCAGCCTCACCAAAGATTTTTTCCTGCCCTGCCATTGCCCCCACAAGAGCCGACAGTGAAAAAATGCGCATGTTCCCTGCCTCCTTGCCAGTATGAGTTGTCCACTTTTCACAAAATTCCTACAATCTCTTTTGAAAGTCCCTTTGCAAGCATTGATAAGCCTTATAGCTTCTATGCTTCTCTGAATCAAGTGGACAGTGAAAAACTGTATAACAAGGATGAAACCCAGCACTTTCATGAAATCGGTAAAATAATTGAACAGGTAACTTCAGCCCTTGACGTGCCTTTCTCATTTCCTGTTAATGTTCTCTTTTCCATATAGTACAATCCAGTCTTGTCTTTAATTCCCTTTGTTCACTTGTACATTGTATATTTGTGCTTATACGTTTGTGTTATTTATTTTACACTGTCATGTTAGATATGCTGAAATAACTAAAGTTCCGGGCACAGTTTTGTAGCTTCACTGGCAATTGATTGGAGGAGTGGTTTCAGATGGGCTTTTTTATTTCAGCTTCTTCAGTGACATTAGGGTGTCCACAAACTAGTGAGTTTATTCAGCAAAGGTAGCAGAATCTACACACATGTGTCCTGCTTACTTGTAGTGATGGAAGTATATTTCACAAAGCTACATTCCAGGTACACATTCTATACTTATAAAAGGTATGGTTATGAATAAACAGAGCCCATGCCTAGTCCCATTCGTGCAATATGTTTCTGCTTTCATAGATTGGATAAGAGCCCTTATATGGCACTTAGAAAAGCATAAAGGCAAATCTGGTTCTCCAAGTAGCACGTGAATTCAGCAGCCCCGGGCAAATAAAGGGTCTCACAGTTTTGAGATCTCAGCTTGCTGAGATATTCAGAAGTTGAGGGCAAGGCTTACAATTTTAATAAGAATCAAGACGCAGCAAGTTGGGCACTTTGGTAATTTACACAGAAATTTGCAGAGCCAAACAAAACTATACAGAAACGACATATTAATGACTACCAATTACCAATTGTTAACAGAAATTTTATTGTAACTACAAATGTGTACATATTATATACATACACACAAAGTTGCATGTGACAAGAACTAAAGGACAACTGCAAAAGGATGTACTTTTGACCAAACTACATGTGCCAACATAACTAGCTAAAGACCAATGAGAAGGTAATTATTTTAGACGTCATGGAGCAATAATGAAGGCCATATGCAACACACATGCCATCTAACAATGTAAAAAGCCTCTACTAGTTCATAAGCTGCTGTCTCCTTTTGCTTCAATAGTACCTTGGCTTTCAGAAGGTACCACAGGCACTCTTGTATTGCCATTGTACCTGGAGGTGTGGATATTGATATTCAGACATGATATAGCTTGCTAGTAACAGCACTGTTTTTATTGATTGCCATGTTTGTTAACCAAATAAGCAAGCTGCAAACCTTACAGCACGATAAATTCAATGAAGGCGTCCATTCAAGTTTTCCTATACTCCCTGAGACGCACGTATAGTGATGATTTTTTTCTGTCTGGCAAGCATGTTGCCTTCCACATGAAAAGAGTTTTTCACATAGCAATAAATAGTCTCGATGAATTTGGTCCGAGCTTTATTATGCATCCTCGCTGTTTGTCCTGCTTTCGCAGCTTCCGCTATCAACAGCAGCACAAATATTGCCCAACTTGTCACATCCAAAAGACAACATTGTGGCCACCTTGTTTCAACTTTCTTCCACCTTGGTGAGACACCGTGCAGATCATGAACATTTATGATATGCTTATCTTTCTTACTTCTACCACCAGTTAATTCCTTGTTTTCTCTAGATTTCTTTTGCTCAAGAGAGCCAATTAAGCAATGTTCAGGATACCTTAACTGTTTTATATTTCCAACTGCCTCATGAAGCTCTTGTCCATCAAATCTGGACATCATTTTTTATAGAAAGCAGTAAAAAAAGAGGGGGCAATGGCATTATTGATAAATTCAGTGTTCTGGGAGATAGTCAAGGATAGATTTAACTAAACTTGGTGAATGCGTCTGACACATGTGCAGCCTTCCATGCCAGATACCGAGGCCTAAAAACCAAATGACAACGTTGCTTTCACTACCATTCCTGACATTATTTCTGTGATCAAAGTGCACACTGTGGTTCACATGGAACAGAATGTACAGCCCCCTTCACATGGAACAGAATGTACAGCCCCCTTTCTTATTAAAGTGATGATCTTGGGTTTGAATCCTATTGACAAGAAAGAAATGAGGACATGGAGATTAGGTATGGAGTTCTGATTTGTGCTATGTTTGCTTGCCTTTGGCTCTTTCTGTGGCTTACTAGAGGCAAATAATTCAAGATGTGTTGTGGAGTGTGTGGATAGTGTCATTGTATATCCAAATAGCCCAAGCTTGTGATGTTAGAAATTAAGGTGATGTTAGAATTAAGGCATTGCTGGGTGAATTGATCCCTCTCATTGGCTGACAAGGAGGGATAAATTGTGGTTGTGCCTGCCCCACTGTCAGGGAGAGGGCACTTATGGGTTACTAAAGCTCGGACTTAATGAGTTATTTAATACAATAAGGACACTGGCAATTTCAGTGTTTTGGAGATACACATGCACACAGTTCAGATGCAAAAGATGGATGCACCATCTCACTTTGTTGTGTCTGAGAAGGGGATGTGGCAGGACATTGTCTCTGGACACCTCCAGACAGGTCCGTAGCCAGACATTTTTTAAGTAGGCTTGCAAACCTTGAAAACTGCCTATTTTAATTATTTATTTTTGGTAAAACAACCTCTTTATTCGAATTTCAAGAAAAACTCGAGTCCCCCCCCCCCCCCTCCCTCTTCCGTTACGGGCCTGTCTCCAGAGATACCTTCCAGAAGTGTATCTCAAAGATCCTTTTCGAGTTGAGATCTCTGGTGATCAGGCACAATCTCTTGCGAAAGGAACATCTCTGCTGATTGCGTTCAGCAGCGATCTTGAATATATGCTCAACTCATTTCTACATCGAAGACTACCTTCACGTACAGGGGGGATGAAATTGGAATGACAATAATGAGAAACAAAACTTTTTTAACAATTGTGTTTCAGAAGCACTTGTTTTTTTTTTGGGGGGGGGGGCTATTATATGTTTGTTTATTTTTGTTATTGGCTGGATAGGTGACGTTACAGGCGGGTCAGCTTATATAATATGACCTGCAGGATCCTCTTCTTGATGTTATTCATTTAAATATATTGAGTGGATGTTGAAGACATCAGGTCGCTCGATTGCTCTGGACTCCCAGGGCCCAAATAGCCAAAATTCATAATATCTGGCACAATCGCAGCGCAACATTCCATTAATTAAAATGGCCAACGTCGCACACGCACTTGCGAAATGCACTGCGGACGACACAAAGCCCTCACGGGGAAGGCACAACTACAGGGGCAAATTTCTTCGCCAAATTTGTTGGCAGTCTGGCAACACTGAGTCCAAAATTTGGCAACTGATTCAAGCAACGCTAAACAGAACCTTGCCCTCGTTACAACGTCGACCCTTTAGCGAAAATATGCCACGTTGCATGCCTTGGAGCTGCACAACGTCTCCGTGATTTAAAAAAAAGCTCCGACACTACGACACTACCAGCACGCCGTTCCGCTGCAACAGCGCGGGTACGACAATTTGATGACCATGGAGGAAGGAATGTTGACGACGCACGCGTCACAGTGTGCATATTCGTTTGGCACGTATTACAAGCATGCTCAGACGAGAAGGCGCTCACAGTGCGATCGAGAAGCTACAGCGATATCTAAAGCAAGGGTAAACGTGTTCCACAGAGGTGTACGGGAACCACAGTAGTAAAGTCACCATGTCGGCACTTAAGAGGATTTTTTAAAATAAAATAACGTTGCAGCTGATAAATAAACGCGACTGCGGCGCAGGTGGAAATAAAAGCAAGGAAACAAACCGTGCACGATCTGATCGATCAAGCAAGCTGGACATCGAATTCCGCCGAATGCGGATCATGTGTGCATGCGTGTGTTTTCGTAATTGTGGACTAGTTAAGCGATTTTATCCACTTATTGCTTGCGAGAAACGAACGAGTATTGTTACGGCCACTTATATATATTTTCCAGGCACGGACACTTCGTAATGCACTTTGTAAAAAAGTGCTCAACAGTGAAAGGAAACCTACTCGCTCACCCCCCGCGTCCCTCCCTCTCATTCTCTAGGCGTACAGGAGTAAGTGTTGCAATTCGTCCTCCCGTTTCTCTCGTTTTGACGAAGGACTAAGCAGTTGCTCTCCGAAATTTGCGCACGGCACGCATGCTTCTGCAGTTCATCCTTTGTTGGAGTAAAGCGCCCTTTTCGGATGAACGGCGCAGTTACTCCTCAAAACTTTTTAGAGTGTATATATATATATATATGTGTGTGTGTGTGTGTGTGTGTGTGTGTGTGTGTGTGTGTGTGTGTGTGTGTGTGTGTGTGTGTGTGTGTGTGTGTGTGTGGTTTAACTTAGACCTTTATATGAGAAATGGAAAGAAGGCAACCAGCTGTTGAAGGACGAAGCCAGAAGAAAATCCGTACGGACTTCTGAAAAAAAGAGATGCTTAGATGCTGAAAAAGTTGTCCTGGTCCGGAGTTTGAAACCGGGACAAACGTCTTTCGAGGGTAGTCGCTCTACCAATTGATCTGACCATGCAAGAAGCTCGAGGGCCAATTCATCGACAACTCGAAGCTGTCTGTATAGCTCTGCGAACTTAGCCTCCACGATGATATGGCGCGCTGATATATGACAGCAACCACGCTAACATGACGCAAGCGGTTTGCGAACGCGGCACCACAGAGAGAAAAAGAAAGAAGAAAAATTTGGTGTGCAAGAGGACATTGCTTTGTTTGTAATTTACCTTTAAGGTGTTCGCCGACAGGGAAAAATAACCATATACGTGATTCGACTGGGCCAATCCTACGCATTCGTCCATTTCGACCATTTTGTGGTTTGGCTCTGCTCTTGCTGTGCCCTTCCTCTTGCCAAGTCGAAAAGAACACCAAGAAGAGTGTTGATTTGACAGTGGACACTTGACTGATCATGCTACAGAATCAACGGAGAGACTTAGTTCTGCCAAACGTGAGAGAAAAAGAACAGTGACACGGCTATGCGCTGCCGTTGACGCCTTTGTGCCATCGTGAACAGGATCTCTTGGCTTCTTGTAGATACATGTTGCGCACGTCCATGCTTTGAAGTAACTTGCATTTATGCGAAAGTTTATTGTGCCCATATTTACAATGGTGGAGGCCAAGAAAGTTCTTTTGCTTTCCTATGGCTATTTTAGGCTTCTGAAACGCGCTTTAATGATTCCTAAAAATTATATCTCCATGGATGACCGGCGATGGCCCTGTGTTTGATTCGGGACGGAAGAAGGGGTAGAAGAGGCAGTTAGTTATTGATGCACTACACAAACGCTTCCCTTTTCAATGTATTCGCCGAATCATCCCAAAGCCGAAAGGAAGCCTTACACGTCTTTTGTTTCCATAAATGTTCTTTTGTTGAAACTGACTTTCAGCAATGGAGCTGTGAATGGCCTGAAGCTGACAATAAAGCTTTGTCTAAACTTGACTTAAGCCTGTATTTGCTGTTTCTGTAAACAAAAAATACGGTAGAGATAAGCAGCACTCATTTTTCCCGGCACTGAGCTATAAAAAAAGAATGGTTGTTTGAACCATTGGATGTCTGGTCAAGGCTTTCAACTCAGTGATGACGTCTTTAGTGCACAATATTGTTTAGGGTACATCGTTATGCGGTAATGTCTCCAGTATAGGCTATGCTATAAATAGGAGACCGTTCTCCGGTAATGACTTCAGAATCGCAAAAGGCATCATCGGCTGGCAACGCTTTCTAACCACACTGCCGTCACAAAACTTGTTATTGCCTGTAATGGTAATACTGCACTTTATGGGCGTCAACTTGCATTTTCGTAAGTTTTAGGCATTACGTCCAGTATTGCTGGTAGCGGACATACGGCATTATATAGCCCTCATTTTATGCTGTCGTCTAGGTGGATTTCCATTCAGTCTATCGTGATGAGGCACTCCACCGTTCTCGCTATCTTTTCGTTATACTGGTCTCGTGAGACACTTTTCATCGTATTCACGTACCCACCTCTTTCGATTAAGGTGAAATGCGAAGTCCTTGGGAGAAGGCTGTCTGCAGCGGCGTCTCCTCTTCCGTCTATCGCTAACTATTACTTATTAGACCTGAACTTTCCGGGGAAGAAAAAGTGGTGTACTCTGATATGAAGTGACGAGCCAGACGTTTCGGTGTTTGCATCGTTCTTTTTTTTTTCAATCCTAAAACTTGATCCGTAATTTGTCGTTGACTGCGGGTGGTAGCGAAGGACACTCACAGAAACATAGACAGATTTTTGGCCAATCTATGAGCTGATGCTATAGTCTAATCACTGTAGGCGCAGCGCCCACAAAAGCAAGAAACAAGACAAATGTGGCCGCTGTTCTTTCTGCAGTCTCTCTGCACATTCTTGCCCGTGAACGGCACTGCGGCTTGCTTATAAGTGACAGCAGTACAAGAACTCGGACAAACGGAAAATGTTGATGAGACTAATGCAATAAATCGCAATAAACCGACGCGAAGCAGGCATGGCAATGCAAGCTGACGCATGGGTCAGCTTGCATTGTCATGCTTGCTGAGCGTGCATGGGAACACGAAGCTATCAAACTAGAGTAGAAAAAAAGTGCAAATTGGCATGAAGAATAGGGAAGTAAATAAGGCAGAACAAAGTAAAGCAAAGCAAGAGAACGCAAATAAATTAACGCAAAGGAAATCATCATCTTCTTCTGACTTTTTAATAATAATAATATTAATTAAAATGTTGTTGTTGTTGTTTTTGTGTGCGTACACAGACACAAAAGGACACAGCGCACGGTGAAAAGAAGAATAGATCAAGTTGTCAACTTCCACCTGAAGGGGCACTACGCTTGCTTGCTTTTTCGGGAGCACAGAAAGGGAAACGGAGACATGAGGGGTGAAAAAGGAAAGAGAAGGACGCGAAGGAAACTGACGAAGACTTAGACAAGCATAAGACAGAACGAAAAAGAATGTCTACGAACTGGTTGCCAGGTCCGTTTGGTCTATAAAAGTCAGTGGAGAAAAAAATTGGCAGCATATCCAAGGAGTGAATGATAGAGAGTGGGGCGAAGCATTCGTCCGTCCATTCGTTCTTGCTTCCGTCCGTCCATGCGTCCGTCTGTGTGACCGTCCATGCGTCCATCCATGCATCTATCTGTGTGACCGTTCGTCCATCTATTCAACACTCCAAGTACCACCATCTCGAATCTTTTCATCATGTATTCCCCATATAGAAGCACCGCCATCCAGCGGACATTCCAAGCACTAAACGAGAGGTGGCACACGCACACTTTCTTACGGCTTGCGCTTCGGGTCTACTTCCCACCTTGAACCACCTCGAGTTCATGGTATATACTAGTTCACTGTATTCATGGCACTGCGGCTCAATGCTCGCTAAAACTTTCTAAAACCAAGAAAGTTACGCCCAGCGAGTACAACGTAGCAACCTTTTCCTGTCAGATAGTGCTCAATGTACATGCCAATGGCTGCTAATGGGAAATGAGAGACAGGAGAATTCGGCTTTTACTTTCTTACGGCTTGCAGTTCGTATCTACTTCCCACCTTTAACCACCTCGAGTTCATGGTATATACTAGCTAATTGTATTCATGGCACTGCGGCTGAACGCTCGCTAATTCTTTTTAAAACCAAGGAGGTTACGCGCAGTGAGTATAACGTAGCAACATTTTCCTGTCAGATAGTGCTCAATGTACATGTAAATGGCTGTTAATAGGAAATGAGTGACAGGAGAATTCCGCTTTTAGGTAAAACGCACGCCACGAACTTGTTATTGTTCAACAAAGCACAGGAGAAATCTCCAACCGGCACCAGCTTGGAGGTACAAATGTAATACTTGTTACACACTACGACTATGACTACGAGGGACAAACGGGTGCCGCTTTAAGGAGCTTCGCCCCTAAAAGGAAAACAAAGAAGGAAGCAACAAAAGGGAGCAGGCTTGGAGGTTAACCAGAAAGACATCCGGTCAGTTATACCGTACACTGGGGGGTTGAGGAAGGAGACAAGAAAGATGAGAAAGAGTGAAGAAAAAAAAGAATAAAGAGAGACTGACAGTAGTTTCACAAGCGGCCAAATAAAGCACCCATAAAAGTAAATTAAAGCAGGAAAACAAACTGCAATGCAGAAAAACGCACCGTAAAAACTGTAAAGGCCTTTATTGGTGCGCACAAGCCGACGATGCACGCCGACGATGAAAGTCAAAACAGAGCATGGACTCCAGGTATGGGCGACGTTTTCTCGGAAAAGATCCGAAGAGGCCGTCCTGCTGGAAGGCGCTGGAGAGTGCCCCATGCAGAGTTCGAAGGCTTCGCTACAAGACAAACTTAATGTTACGCGACGAAAGGCGATATGTTGTGACGTCTAACAAACATAAAGTAACGCAATGAAAAGCAAAACCTACCGAAAGAAAAGCAAGACAAAGTAAAACCACAAAAAAGCAAGAACAACGAAGTACAGACATCAAGAACGCAAGCTGGCCAGCTCGGAGTTATTCGTCTTCTTTACATGCAAAGTGCACGGGCGCATATATCTAACAACACCCCTAAAAGGAAACATACGCAATGAATTCTGCGGTATTCTATCGAGTGCAGAGCCCACCAGCTGTTTCCCTCATGCTTTAAGTTGCAAATATACAGATTCGTAGAATACGCTGACGTGCCCTACACCTATCCAAACATGCCCGGCAGACAAGGAACCGCCGTCTCGGCCTTTTTAGGAAGGAGAGCAACAGAGAGTGGGTTAGTTTTGTTTTTTAACCCTTCAGGGAATATATTGTTGCGCATCACAGAAAGACGGATAAGGCGGCCACACTTTGGAAGGATTCCGTGGCGGCGAAGCCTCGAGTTGAAAGCAAGGCAAGCGGGCCGTGTAAACATCGCCTGCACCGTTCTGCAAGATTATGATATTGAGGTGCCGATTCTCACTTTTCAACAATACCGTGTTTTCGCGGATGTAAGGCGGGCTCTTCTCCATCCAAATCGTAACAAACAGTGCGTGCGCATGCCCCGAAAACTTAATTCTTCTTACTTTTGTTGCATAGTTAAAGACGTAGGCTGGGCGGGGAGGGACTATGCAAAAATCTTACTCCGTATAGCGCTGAATCAATTCTGCAGAGCAGAAATGATTCAATATATATATATATATATATATATATATATATATCAGAGACACAAGTGTGTTTTTAAGGGCTCATTTTTCCATGTTTTGACACAATATGATGAGATCTAACAGAAAATAATGCCAAGAAAGTATGGGGGAAGTTATTAGACCGAATTGTAAAGTAAATGCGAAGAAAGAAAAGTGGGTGAAAAGATAACTTGCCGTGGGCAGGAACCGATCATCGGTTTGTCGGTTCCTGTCCGTCATCGGGCCAATGACATGTTGACGCGTCGCTGATGCTTAAAAGTCGGGTCGAATTGCCTGCAATCTATTGACTGTTTTTTTTTAATGTAAAGAAAGAGCACGGGAAGACAGAAGACAAAAGCACACATTAATATAGTAATAAACTAAGTGATGGTTTCCTGCGCATGATCACAGCGTATACAGCATACTGTAACACAATAAGATCAAGGGAGAGTGTGAGAGTCGACGTCTAAACATCCTATATAGATTGATTTTAAGCAGGGGTCCGCAGCCTTTTCAGGCGAAGCGCCACGTTACATCAAGCTGATCGACACAGTGGGGGCCATGCAGCTACGCAAGGGGGGAGGGGGGGTCTGGCACAAAGGAAAATAAGTTGACACATTGGTAATACTGTACGCAATTTAAACCGCGATCATGCTAATTTTGCGCACACATGTCACAAGGTTGTAATTTACAAACATAGGTTACAAGTGCAAATTCCATTCGAGGTCAAAATCTTACGCCTGCCTTCATATAGGCAGTGACAAGGGGAGAGGATAGATTCTGACATTTCTCTGGGGGCCCAATGGTACTGAGTAGCGGACCCCAGGTTGCAGACCCCTGCTTTACAGCATCATTCCCGTACAAGCCGTCGCCGATCTTTTTGAAGCCCTTCCGCGTCATTCGTCAATTCGCATCACCCTGCGCTTTCTACTCTCCGATGGGTGAGCCGCCATGCGGCAAAATATGTGGACATTCGCAAGGACGATTCGCTCCTCGAAAACTTTCGTAATTAGCTCTCTCGTCTTGCTCTGATTGCTTTGTTTGCTTTCTGCGTGTTTGTGCTCCTTAGTTCGTGTTTTTATAAAGTGTTCTTCGTACACCTGCCCGCTGTCTTGTCATTTGTTGGGACCGATGGAGCTCCCAACTGTACATACTTTAAGAACCACGTGGTTCTCACCACTGCTAGATGATCGGACATTGCCATTGTTAACTTCCTTTTTATGATGTAAGAATTTTGTCTATGATGCTTCAATCGCAACTTTATTTACCTGTTACTGCGATAATTTGGTCAGAACCGATGAAGGTGTGCACACTTTGGGAATCATGTCTAATGTTAAGGCGCTCTTACGAAGAGACATACTTCTCCTGTTTCATTCACAAGGTCACGGGTTCGAATCCCGTGACAGCGGTTGCATTTCAGAGAAGGTGATGTGATAGAGGTCGGTGTACTGGGGGGAAATATCAGTGCAAGTAAGGTAACATTAGATGGTAGAAATTTTCGTATCTCTTCATTACGGCGTCCCTATCATGATCGTGGTTTCGTGACGTTAAGCTCTATATTTTATTTTTATTTCCCATGATTCAGTAGTGACGACGCAAACCTTTAAGTTAAGCTTCAAGTTACAACCATTCTTACCTTTTTGAAAAGGACGTAGTGAATAACGCACGTGAATAGTGTTTTACTACCGCTATCAGGGCTAAAGCCAACATGTCACTATCTTTTACAGCGAATTGAGCAAGTCTGTGTCAGTATCACGCAATAACAACAACAAGAACACGCAGAAATAAAAAAAAGCAATGCATGCAACTTACTCTAAAAATTGCCAAGCACGTCTAACTTTTACGGGGTCTGCGTAAAACGTGCATGTATTGTCGAAATAGATAAATATCAGTGCTCATTGGATCGATGTGTCATTTTACGATGCCTTTGGTTTATGGAGCGACGCGTATGACTTCCCATCGCCGCCACCTCTATGGGTGTCTACGTATCTTTTTCTTATTTATTACTTTTTACTTGTTTGTGCTGCTCGTAACATGGTAGCGACCCATTTCCCGTCGCTCCCTTGATCGAGACATTGCGTTAAAATTGTGCAAGTACGCGCCCAAGTCCCTCTGAAACTATTCTTTGCTCTTAAAGTGCAGACGAGTAAAACACGAAAATGAAAGTATAGGGCTAATGTAAATTGCCTTAGGACACAATATGAGCCATGAAATTGAGTTTGCCCAAGTATGAGATCTTGCCTACTACTGAGTTTTACAGCGCAGCTGTTTCTGAGGTGCCGAAATCATTATATATATCGCGTTGGACTTGAAAATTATTCCGGAAGATGTAAAGTTGGGAATGCAGGCATATGTTGTCCAAGCATTTTCTAAAAAACACGCAGTGCTTTTGAACGTTGGGAGTGAACTCAATACTGTGCTTGTTTCCTCAAAATACGTTTCTAAATGTAGCTCAAGGCGCTGCTATAGTGCATGAACTTTCGTTTTCGTAGCCTATCGCTTCTGTTCAAGAATAGAAGTGGAACCGATCGAGCAGCACGAGCAACGAGCGACAATTTTGTTTTTCTTCCCCGCACTTCCGGTCAAGCTCTTCCTTCCGGTTTTCCGAATATTCCCAAAATGCGTATTCCGAAATAGAACTAGTTTGAAATAGATGGTTCCGGTTGAAGTTAAAAGTTTGATTTAATGCATACGATATTGAAGCATGAGTTTATTTAGGATAAGGTCCAATTAAGCGTCAAGTTAACCAATGAGAATCGATTTGGCGGGTTCGTTGATAGAGCTGACACTTTCCTCGTCAGAGGCTGGAATCATTGCGGCACCTGGTGGAGCATATCTCAACTGCGACCTTCTTTCTGCGTGGCCTCAGAGGTCTGGTTTGGCTGCGTGTCAAAAGACAAGGTTGACCCAAGGATACAAGAGCGCAAGAACGTCTACGTGCGAGGGCTACTGTACTAGACGTGCAAGTCACAGGATTATGGTTTTCTGCGATTGCACACACCCATATAAAGTTCACTGATGATGAAATCATTGAAGGTCATGTGAGCGGTTAAATTGCTGTGAACAATTGATGTGCAATAGTTATGAGCTAAATGAGAAACTGGAATAGGTGAGAAAGAAATTAGCGTGGTTCGCAGAAATTCCCGCAAGGCTGGGTCACAGTATAGAGCTGGTGCCCTACGATCTAAAGAGGAAGAAGGGGGCGAAGACGATAATTAGAACGAATTTTATTTTTTTATCAGAAATGTAGTTCTTCTACGCCACAGGGGGAATTATACTTTCTATACTGTAGTATACACGAATATATTTTCTGGTTTTTTTCCTACCTTATTTTTTTTTGTTTGTTGCTTTATGTTCTCTCGTTTTTCTCTCTTTCTCTGACCTCTTTCGTTCGCCCATAGAGTTAGTGCATACCTCACCGGGCTAATCGGCGCACGTCTTCTGGTAGCGAAGCAGGATGAAGAGGAAGAGGAAAGCGAAGATGGCGCGGGGTGGTTCATGATGATTAATATATTTATCTATCTATGACACACGGCCAACCCCAACTTTAGCACCTCTGCTGTAAAAATAATTATAGCAGGCACCGGTGTAACCAAAATCTATTGACTAGAATGCGAAGGTTGGCGGGTTCACTTCCATACAAAAGGCGATCGATATGTTTCTTTTCCTTAAGTTCTTTATCTGCTGGCTTGGGATCAGTCGCCTCGGTAGATAGACTAGATAGCTTCTATTATAAATGAATATTCTCCGGTGGTTCTGTATTTTAAATGGTAGTGGTGGTGTCATCGTCTTCTTCGTATTCGTCATACCCTGCCGCATCGTTTAGTCGTTATTGTTATTACGACAAAAGCAATTACTCCGCATATGTTGGGGAACGTTGCCAATGAAGCAAGTGTCTGTGAGACCGTTCTACGCACTTGTAAGCAGTGAGATGGATTCGCGGTTAATGACAACAAATACCTAAATACAAAGACTAAATACAATACGAAAAAACTATTTTTAGTGGTCAGGAAATAACAAAACGAAAGAAAGCGTAATTGTGTATTGCGCGATGACCCACGTGTAATAAAAGTTAAGAAAAGGAATATAGGAAGCCGTAAACCAGCAAGAATACAATTTAACACATGCTCATGGATATGTTGCACAACATGACACAATATCCTACACTATAGAAGTGGTTACACAATAAAACCGAGTTGGCGACATCGCGGCTATATGAATTACCCCGTAGAATTGTTTATGGACTTATGCGTAGAGAAGTGCAGTCACCTGTCTCGTTGACAGAACTCGATTTGTGCGTGTTTTCAAACTCGAACGTCTATTGGCAATTGCTGACGATGCTGCGTGTCTCCTGTAGAATGCCACTTTATTCATTTACAAGCTATCTTGGTGTTTTTACTCGTGCCGAGAACTTAGCCTATCTACATCACAAATTTTCTCCATAAGTGACTGTGAGCAGTGTTTCTAGGGAGTGTTCGGTTTCTAGATCTGCGAAGAGGTTTAGTCGAAGACAGTAAAGGTGTCGCGGGAAGTTTTATTTTTCGCATTTGTTATAAAAATACACTGAGCTGTGACCTCAAGGCTATAAGATTAATTTAAACTTATCACTCCTCTATTGCAGGGGCCAATCTAAAGGCTGTTGGCCATATGCTGCCTGCGTAGCGCGTCGCCAGAGTGCGGCGGTCTTCGTGGTCGCATACGTAAATTTATTAGCAAAGGGGGGCATATAAAATAGGCAGATAGGCAGTTTTTTAATTAAAAAGAAAGGCGAAGCATGAAAGTAACTAAACCACGTGCACGTGAAGTATCGTAGTGATTGACGCTCTTCATTAAGGTCTGCAGAGATTCATAAGTTTGCATGCCGTTTGGTAGGGTTGCGGGCTGCCCCGAAGGTACACATTAATTAGGACCAGCCTTAATTAAAAGCTTACTCCGGGGTTTCGCGCACTTTTAGACTGTTTTCTGGTTCGAACGAACTTTGGTGAATTTGTACCGTGTATGTGGGCGTTCAAAATGGATGGTGCTTTGAGCATTGTAAAGGGTAAAGTTCAGCCTATAGTGAACTATATAGAAGTGTAGTGGCATGACCGGCAGGGCGTGCCCGGTTTCCCGGCGTCCCTTTACGCTCTACACGGCTATAGGGCAGGTGGGGGCGCTCTTGTTCTTTTTCACTCAGGAAGTCTTCATGTGTGGGCCTTCTGATCTGAGGCCACGCGCACACTCGAGCGCTGACTGACAACTGAATTTTATTTCGGAGGAGCATACAGAAATAAATATGCATAGTTGCCCATGTACATCAGATATGGTGCATCACATATATGCATCAAATATCGCTTCGCTTAAAGAAAATCGATGAGAAGTCGGAGGTGAAGGTTATTTTTTTCTGTCCCAATTAACTGTTGAAGCTATACAAGAGAACTCGTCCTGTGAATAAGGATGAAGGCTGCAATATTGAGCATAGTAACCCAATCACATAGTGTGCTAAAGACGTGGTATATGACATACCCCTATATATCCTGTGGGGCGGCATACGACAAACGGCAAGGCTTCTCAATGTGCGTCAACGAGAGCATCGTCAAAAAACAAAAAAAGGGTAGAAGTTGTTCTTTGGCCCAACATTGTTTCGAGTGTGGCTGCACTGATATTTTTGGGGGCACTACTGTAATCGCTAAAATGTCAGGTGAGCAAAAAAAAGGCTGCTAATTGAATTGGCGTCAATCGAAGAAAAAAAGGGCAATCAGCAAGAGAGAGAGAGAATAAAACGAGGAAAAGGCAGGGAGGTTAACCAGAAATTAGAGCATCCGGTTTGCTACCTTGCACTAAGGGAAGGCAGAATGAGGAATAAAGATGGGAAAGAAAGCGAAACCTTCTATAGTGCTATCCACGCAGACATTATCATTCTTTCGGTGAGCGAACTCCCTTGCACGCTTTTCTTGACCACGAGTAAAGGATTCTGTGTTATCACGGTCAACGGACGCTTTTGACAGCATGCACTCGCGCATGGGTGATCTGCATAATAATACACGTTCCTTCGAAATAAAAATCAGTTGTGAATCAGCGCTTCCCTTCGGGTGTCTCTTCCTTGCCCGTATCTCGTGCGCTGTGAGCTATTATGTAGTATAGTAACATGCGCACATGAAGGCTCCCTATTTTCATAGCGTGTGTGGCAGCAGTACGGTGCGAATGGCTGCGCCTTAACGTGTTCTATGGCCCAACGTGCTATAGTAACGTTGGCTGGGCTTGCGTTTCATCAGTGTTGGGATACCCGCTGCGCATTAGTGCCTTCTCGCATGGATCGTGAGCGAGACGCCCAGCCCATGGCATGGTGGAGAGGCGGACAGGCTCCCACCAGTGCTTCGCTCCCGGGGGCCACACGGTCTACGCAAATGGGCCGAAAGCGTCGCTGTTTGCCGCAACAAAGGACGACGACCTCCGAAAGAAGTGATGGGAGCGGAACTTTAACAGCAAAGTTATAGCTTTCGGCATTTCTTCGACAGTATGCGAGCACCACTTTGAACCGCAGATGTTCCCGCCATAAACGACAACGAAGTGCGGATGCCTCACGAAATGCGCACTTCGTTGCCGGTCATGATGTGATGTGCCCCGCCGCGGTAGTCTTGTGGCTAAGGTACTTGGCTGCTGACCCGCACGTCGCGGGTTCGTATCCCGGCTGCGGCGGCTGCATTTCCGATGGAGGCGGAAATGTTGTAGGCCCGTGTACTCAGATTTGGGTGCACGTTAAAGAACCCCAGGTGGTCAAAATTTCTGGAGCCCTCCACTACGGCGTCTCTCATAATCATATGGTGGTTTTGGGACGTTAAACCCCACATATAAATCAATCAATCAACCGGTAATGATGTGAGCGGATGTGCGGATTCCCGAGAGGAATCCGCACATCCGCCTCGCGAAAAGGGCTCAGGTGCAAGCTTCGCAAAACTCAGTCCCTCAAAAAGTCAATTTGCGCAACACAAAGTTTGGGTGCTATTGATTTACCAGCACATTCACTACCATAAATTGGGAAAATAATGAGTGATTGCTTGTGTAAGATTAGTGTATGTAGATAACAGCACCGATAATACAAAAATCTGCATTATTGCGTCACTCAAATTGTTGGCGTGCCATAGTAGTATGAAAAGTTGCAGTGCCGCCATCTCATGGCATTCATGCGAAAACGGGACGCCTGTGCGAATCTGTTCGTGCCACTTCATCTCTTCTAGTTCACTATGGTTAGGTCAGAGTCTTCAGTCAAGCTGAAAAGATTAGCACGAACTTTAAAAATGCTTTAGCACATCCATAGGCTTGCATAGAACAGAGAGAGAGGATGTGAGAAAGGCTGGTAGGCCAGCCTAAAGTTCTATATTTTCGGTAGTCTCTTACGAAGCGTTTATGAGCAAAATGAACAAAGAAAAAACAGAGACATTTGGCACAATACGTTGAACATGTGGCCAGATTAAAGCTATTCACACTGCTGACCTGGACGGCCACGGGTTCCATCCCGGCCATGGTGGTCGCATTTGTGTGGACGCGCATTGGTGAAGGCCAGGGTACCGCACGACTTCAGTGCACGTTAAAAACACCAGACGCTCGAAAGAAGATGAAGCCGCGTGGCCCATTTTGCACTTCCTTGGTCCAGTGTGAGCATAGCGTAATGTATAGTAACTCTAATTGGACTTATGCAAAATAAAAAAAAAGAAAAGATGTCTCACGAAGGCTAGGCCCAGTCAAGGCACACACTATGCTTTTGCTGCCTTCGTGGACATTTTGTGGGGATGGCCAATGAAGTGAAAGTGAAATGAAACAATGAATTCAAAAAGGGGTGTTGCTACTGGGAACACCCACTTTACAGCTCAATAAGCTGTAGAAGCGTTTCGCTTAGAGCTGGCAAATTATGGATCTTATAGTGATGGGCGTGGAGAAGAAAAGGAGGCAGAACACTGTTAGTCTCCTTGATCTTAACCGGCTTTGCTTCGCTAGCACTCCTAATGAAATCACTTTCTCTAAAAAATGAACAACAAGAAAGAAAGAAAAAAATTAATTTTAAATCGAAGCACCAATCTGACTTGTGTTATTCAGATATATTTGCGCGTTTTGTGAACTTATACAGCCCGAGACGGGAGTACCGCCCATTGGAGAACTCCATTTCCTTAACGATATCGATAAGGCCGTTTTGTTCTTTGTGGGTATGTATAGAGAGGGAGAATATGCGCCTACAAAGAATGAGTGAGTGAGAGAGAAGTAGAAGGAAGGCAACAGCAGTAGCAATGTTCCCGAGAGCCCCATCGACCTAGCGACTAACAGCAGCAGCTTCAATAAGCCGAGATCTTCAGATCCCGTTAATTGGAGTGAACCATCCCGGGTGAGCGAGAAGCTCTCGGCGGCTCTGTCGTTGTAATCCAGGCTCATGTAGTCGATTCGCTTGGTTTAGTATCGAGACCATTTAAATGAAAGATTTTAATCAAAGTTCTTGAGGGAAACCTTTTGTACTTTTACCCCAACCACTGCACACTGGCAATTGGTGAAATGCTGTTGGGCTCCCAAAGAGCCTATCACTTGTTCGATGGTGCCTCCTTCGTTCTTCTTCGCAGTCTGTTGATGTGCCTGGAAGCTCAGTAGCATTCGCACTGAGGCGCGAGTTCACATTGAATAGGCGCAATCGAAATTCCGAAATACTGAGAGCTCCAACTTATTGACCTGAGTAAAACTTGTGAAAGACATGTTCGTCCGCACTTCAGGCGCGCGTGTAGCCTTCAAGTGGCGGAGTTAAAGTGCACATCAGTGAAACTTCGTACGGTGCGAAAGAAAAAAAAAACGTACGAACAATATTATAGGGAAAAAAAAGTACTGAACAATCACGCACATTTAACCACTTTGTTTTGTAAAATGTAAAATTTGATGAAAAAATTAGATGAAACGGTTCTCCGAGACTATACTTAAACTTTTTCAAGTGACGCTTTCGGAGAGAAGCTAAAAATAAGATGTATGTACTGCGGCGAATAGAAGGGATGGTATCGTTCACGATTTGCTTTGTTACGCTTTCAAACGCTAGAAACGGATATTTAAGTGTCTGTATTATAGATAACACAAAGGTTTACGGCTCACTGAAATGTTTATGTTCGTTCGACTGACATGAAGTAAAGTGCCGCTTTGTACTGCACACAATACGGGCTGTGGTAGTCGCTGTGAAACACTGATTACCATTTGGGTGACGGATTCACGAGTATTTCGCTCACATACATAGGCTACAATTATTTTACGAGTGTGTTTCAGTGCTACCATATTGGGTTGAAGCCTTTCCGTTTGTATCTTTAGCAACTGAACGAACAATGGACTATGGTATAGATGCACACGCATGAATACCATTCCATTGGTGCATTCGAAGTTTCGCGATCTTAGGACGTTGTGCCGCTGTATACAACAGCGAGAACACATTCGCTTGCCAGCACACCCTGGTTGAACCAGTGTGTGTGTTCTTAACACCATTCACTGTCGCGCCCGCTTATACGCCTGACGCATCCACGTCGAAGACCGTATGGGCAATGTAGCGTGAATCGACATTTCCTCGCCGTTTTCTTACGGTTTGTTTTGTGGACCCGATGGGGTATCGCCGTTTCAGGAATGCCGAAGGATCGTTATCAGTCGTTTGATTGTTTTTATATGCCCGTTCTAATATAAGAAAATCCAAGAAAAAATTTGGCTTAAAGCGTCATAACGAAGCTACCACAGCTGCTTCGGCGCTTCTCTTTTGTATGGCACACTTGTCCTAGTTTGACCAGCTGGCGTTAATGACACCTCCCTCTCCCCCACCCCTTCGTATTGGACCATATCGCCAACGGGGAAGCTCGCCACAGGAACAAATGAAGTGATTTTGTTTTGTCGACTTGCTCGTTTGTATGACAAAAGAACAGCCGAGGACGACAATAGAAAAAATGTCAGGCGCCGCAGTTATTAATTATTCGCCTATTAGCGGGTAATTAGCGCCAAGCAGAGGTGTGAATTGCATTAACGACGCCTCCCCTCCCCTGCCAAAAAACAAAAAGACGAAACAAATGCTTACCGTGGCAAACACGCCCAGCAATAGGTGCTGCACGATGACATTATTATCGCTCAGCGAATATCCACAAATGTCTGTTTACGTTTTGCTCGAATGGAACATTTTTTTAGTATTTGCTGTAGGGAGTCAATCAGCAAAACAAAACTATAGCACTTGACAATTTACGTCACCTAAAAAAACGTAGCTGATTCCTATATAAGGAATCAGCATAACACGAAAGTGAAACGGGTCTTTGCAGAAGTATTTAGTTGATTGTTTATTCTGAATTGTTTCATCAACCACAATGAATTGCTAATTCACGTTAAGAATGGCAAGCAGCATGAAACTTGCAGCGCACACGTCAAGCAGAAATCACGCAAGAAATCAGCATGCGAAGGGATAGCGAGGACTAACAACTGTCACAACTTGACACATAATGCGCGCTGTTCAAACAGAAAGACGCACGAAATGAGCGCACAAGTATACACAGGACCGGCGCGAACAACTGTCGCAAAGCTTCTTGCGTCGTCTACGCTACAACCACACATGTAACCTACAGCTATCCAGAGCTACCCGTCACAGTCAACATAGGACATACGCATGGAGGCGGTGCTTTGAGGAGGCAACGACCTTTAGAGCGCGCCCAGCGTGAGCCGGTGGTGCCATTTCGCCACTGATAACGAAAACGCGCTGAAGTTTCGAAGCTCTGAGGGGTGCCAAACGGTGTGTGGTGTATATAAATGACTTGGCGTTAGCATTCTAGGCAACGTACGCTCCGTGACGTAGTAGTCAGCGCCGATATCTGAATATCTGAGAATGTAGAAGTTGATGGTTCGATTCCGCGCGATAAATGCTTGCCTTCTAGTTTTAAATGCGAATGCATCTTAGTCGGGTTATGTCAGGCATCCGGCTTTGTCCGCGGCGTCCGCGCCGGCAGGTGTTATCTCGTCGCTCTCATTCTCTCTCCCATAGCAACAGCTGCGGGCGCGCACGCTTATTCTCACCCCTAGCAACTGGAGCATGTGGTGCGACAGAGTGTAGGAGAGGGTAGGTGCAGTGGCTCACCGTTCATTCTGTCGCTGTTCGCTCTCCTCCCCGCGCCTCACTTTCCCGTCCACTCGCGCCTCACTGGCCTCACTCTCGACCGTTCTATAGTTGGGCCACGCTGGGCGCCTCCCAATGACATCCGGAAATGTGTGCTCAAGACGCCGCTTTGAAACGCCAACGCCGAGCCGAGAACGCTGCTCGTTTTGTTTACTTCGTAATACCTTATAGCTGCACCCGTTCGTCCCTCGTAGCCGTTGTAGTATGTAACAAGTATAACATTTTAACCTTCAAGGTGGTGCTGGTGAGAGATTTCTTGTGTGCGTTGTTCAACAATAAAAAAAATTGCCCGCAGCTTCCCTCGGGGGAACACTGAGGAGGATGCGGAGCATATAATTGGTTAACGGGGTGTTAAAGTGCGACTTACTTGGGTCGATGGCTAAATTGGTTAACGTGGTTGTGAAATGGGGTGTTAAATTGCGACTTACTTGGGTCGATGGCTAAATTGGTTAACGTGGTTGTAGGAGGGGGTGTTAAATGAGTGAACACGTACACACGTATGCGAAAGGGCGGCGCTGGTCGAAGGGACATCGATCATTGTGTTTGTGGATTCGTTGGAATTCATTTCACCGCGACCTTGGACGTCGACGCGCCGTACAAACCAACCGACGAGCGGCAACTGAGCGAGCGAGCGCCGACCTTGAGTATATATACAGCTCGACGGCGCATGCACTGTCAGCTGTTGAATGTTCTCGAAGCGCGACGCCACATGCGCGTCCACTGGAGAATCAGGAGAATTGTAGATGTCGAACGCGGTGTGTAGAGGAGGAAGGGTGCACAGATGGTGGAGGAGTGAAGCACGCGCGGTGTGTAGAGGAGGAAGGGATGCACAGATGGTGGAAGAGTGGGCGACGGCGCGACGGCGCATGCGCGCGCGTCAGCTGTCGAATGTTCGAGAAGCGGTGCGGACGGCGCGGACGGCGCGGACGGCGCACTACAAGGCGCGAGTATAAGATGCTCCGCATCTAAAACACCCTTTGCACGTGCGACACAGCTTATATGGCGGAGCCCCAACCTGTGTGCGTATTCAACCTTACTGCGCTTGCGCAACAGCTGGCCCAAGCGCCGTCGAAACGCGCTCAAGCGGAAGCCAGTTCCCGCCTCTCTAAGGGGCTGGGTAATGTGCGGTGGCCTCTGCCCCTTACACTCCCTCAGTAATCATGAGATGGCGTCGGGAACGAGATTCTGCAGACGCGCATTGCCTACAGAATCCTGTTACGGCATCAGTTGTTTGCTCAGAGAGTGTAAGGGCACGGCAGCTGGATAGTAACAGCAACAGAGCGAATTCACGGTGGCTCCACTTGGAAGCATAGTTTCCTACTATACACTAAAGAGAACTCTGGCGCTAGTGTCTATGGGAGCTGCAACGCACGGCGCTTCAGCGAGCATGGGAATGATGGGTAGTACACACATTTGTCTAATCTTCGTACTTCTGGCCTGCTTCTGGCTCCGTGTCTGTTTGTGTGGCTTGGAGCTGTTTTCTCACGAAACGAAAAATCAGCAAATGTTCCGCAGTTGTGTTTCACCACGTCAATTTTTTAAAGCTTACCTTTTCAAATCAGGTCACGAAGTCCAAAAGCGTTCGTTCTTTTTTTTAAACGAAATCGTAACCAGCAATAAACAAAGCCGCAAGTACGATTCGCCGCCCGGAAATACGAAGACTAGGCAAATGTGTGTTTTACCCATCATTCCCATGGTCACTGAACGATCCCAGCGCCAGAGTCTCCTCTATTTATTTGAGGAAACTCTATGCTTGGAAGGACTCGTTAACTTCGGGCAACGTGCCTGTGAAGAACGGAACTGCTTCATATGCTATACTCATGGTTCCCTTTAGTGGAAGATGGTGTAAGTCTAGAAGCTTGTCAGGTGGTGCGAAGCAGCATATGTGTACAAATATCCACCCACCAGCGTCGGCGTCTTCTGCCTGGTCCAGCATTGAAGCCTCCAGGTGTTGTGCCACAGGTGCATCATGCATCGGGAAGGCGGCGCAAACGCCCGAATCGCCAACTGCTGTCCGCACCTGCGGTCCTGCGCCGTCGCTGTCGGCTCGGGTCGTCCGTGGCACCACGCTGCGTGGAAAGCACCGGATAGTATAATCCAGGCCAATTCCTTCAGGCGCTGGTGAACACTAGGTGTGCTGCTGATGTAGGGAGACCAAGATCTTGCGTCGGCGGCCGAATGTTAGGCGGTAACCAGCCCGAAATAAGAACTAAGCACGCGCAGTGTGTAGAGGAGGAAGGGATGCACAGATGGTGGAAGAGTGGGCGACGGCGCGACGGCGCATGCGCGCGCGTCAGCTGTCGAATGTTCGAGAAGCGGTGCGGACGGCGCGGACGGCGCACTACAAGGCGCGAGTATAAGATGCTCCGCATCTAAAAATAGTGCTCAATGTACACGCCAATGGCTGCTAATGGGAAATGAGAGACAGGGGCATTCGGCTTTTAGTTAACGCGCACGCTGCGATCCCCATCAGCAGCCATTGGCATGTACATTGTGCACTATCTGACAAGAAAGGGTTGCTACGTTATACTCGCTGGGTGTAACCTTCTTAGTTTTAGAAAGGTTTAGCGAGCGTTGAGCCGCAGTGCCATGAATACATTGAACTATTATATACCATGAATGAACTCGAGGTGGTTAAAGGTGGGAAGTAGATACGAAGCGCAAGCCGTAAGAAAGTAAAAGCCGAATTCTCCTGTCTCTCATTTCCCATTAGCAGCCATTGGCATGTACATTGAGCACTATCTGACAGGAAAAGGTTGCTACGTTATACTCGCTGGGCGTAACCACCTTGGTTTTAGAAAGGTTTAGCGAGCGTTGGGCCGCATTGTTATATACAGTGAACTAGCATATAGTTATAGTATATAGAACTCGAGGTGGTTAAAGGTGGGAAGTAGACCCGAAGCGCAAGTCGTAAGAAAGTGTGCGTGTGTCACTTCTTGTTTAGTCCTTGGAATGTCCGCTGGATGGCGGCGCTTCTATATGGGGAATATATGATGAGAAGATGCGAGATGGTGGTACTTGGAGTGTTGAATAGATGGACGAACGTACGCACACACAGATACATGGATGGACGCATGAACGGACACAGGGGCAGATGCATGGATGAACGCAGGGATGGACGCACGAACAGACGCACGCACGGACGGGCGGATGGACGCAGGGACGGTCACACAGGTAGACGCATGGATGGACGGAAGCAAGAACGAATGGACAGATGAATGCTTCGCCCCACTCTCCATCATTCACTCCGTGGATATGCTGCCATTTTTTTTTCTGGTTGCTTGACTGAGAACACCACATGCACCATTGAAAACCCACCAGAAACCGCAGTAGGCAGAACGTCTTTTTTTAACCGGGAACGCTAGCTAATAGAGCTGGAAACGCATACCGCGTTTCTCGCCACACACACACACACACACAAAAAAAAAAAACCGCCACGTGAAGCAGGTAGTGCTATTGGCTGCACGGTGTAACAAAAAAAAAAAGAAAACATTATTCTTATAACGCTGGGTTATCACGTGTGAAACGCTGTTATGGACGCGACGCAATGCATTCGTATTTCCTCACGATTCCCTTCGGGGAGATGGGGGCATTTTTTTTTCTTTGAAATCTCTTGGTATATGATTTTCAACGTAACTTTCGGGATGGAGGTACGTTAGCGGAGCCGTGGTGGACCCCGGCATAAGACACTTTCGTATTTAAAAAAATAAAAATTTTTTACTACGACTTGACATAATAAACATCACTTGTCAACCGTATTTTATTAAACGTGAAGAATTAAAAAAGAAATAATAAAAGTCATCGAGAGCATTGAAACACTCCACAACACAATGTTCTGCCATCAATTACGACACACTTGCAGAAAGTCTGAATAATAAGCGCCTGATTAATCAGTGATGTAGTTTTAGAATACTGCTGCTACTACGACCCTTGTTTGCCCGCGTTTGTTTTCAATTATGTCTGCTTCATTATTGCGGCTGATAATGGCTGTACATTTGTTTCACTGAGAACATATATGCCCAGAAATAGTAGTTTGGTATGCGGTACTTTACGGAGAACTTTGCTGAAAGCATCCTGAGAAGTGCTGCCCCTTATAGATAAAAGTATCACAGCATATATCCAAAGAGTGAATGATGATGAGTGGGGCGAAGCGTTCATACATCCATCCATACGTGTGTCCGTCCGTCCGTGCATTCGTCTATGCTTCAGATCGCGTTTGAGAATGCAGACGGTGTGCGGGTAACAGCGACGAAACATGATCAAAAGAAGCCGAGCGCAAGCGTCTTCAACGCACCCGCCGCTCTGCTTCGTCCATGCCCCCCCCCCCCCCCCCCGAACGATCCGTCACGTACGGCGACTACCCAGGAGACTGAGAGAGGCACTCGTTCTGCGCACACTCAGGCGAAGCGCGCACAGCAGCCAATCGGAGAGCAGCGGCACTTCGGAGAGTAGCGGTAGAATAACGCCATTTAGCAAATGAGACGAGAAATGGTCATCGATTTTTTTGCCTTTTCTTTATCGTCACTTCTTCTCTCACTTAGCGTGACCAGTGATGACGTTAGACTAAGAGGAGCTTCACCTCTAAAAGAAGCGTGTACGCGTTTCTAACAATACCAGTGCTCTTGTTGAAATGGACACGTTGGTGGTGAGGGGGTATGAAGGAGGGTTTCAACAATTTTTCCTTTAACTGTTTCAATTTTGCATGTGTTTATATGCATACATAGAGACGCACACATGAACATATATAAAGTA
The DNA here is from genome assembly GCF_043290135.1 of Rhipicephalus microplus. Classification (NCBI taxonomy): domain Eukaryota; kingdom Metazoa; phylum Arthropoda; class Arachnida; order Ixodida; family Ixodidae; genus Rhipicephalus; species Rhipicephalus microplus. Next base: position 272,338,808 of record NC_134701.1, on the reverse strand, counting down.
CGGTTTACTCACATTTCCCTTGGGAAACTATTTCTGGCTACGCTTATAGATGTCGTGGAACTTCTTGAATTTGGTATGTCGGGCAGAGCGATATAAACCTGTCACTTCCGTGGAATGTTCCAGATCTCAATGTCGCATTTAAACGATCGTTTTGTTCTGAGCTGAGGTAGCCGGTTTACGATCACAATGGCAAAACAGCGACATGTGTTCTCAGCTTCATCGCTCAAATTCGAAACGCAGTAAAAGATTTGCAGGGGTTCTGCAATACCCTCGAAGCATGGTAAAAAAAAGGCTACTGATCAGTAGTTGAGGCTCTTGAGAGCATGTGAATCAAAGTTTATAGCGCAGCCGCCTGAAATCCACTATTAATTCTCAATCAACTAGTAATCGTTCTTTTCTCCAGACCAATGACGTCATAAATTCGCTGAGTGAACTGGGAGCGCTGGAACACACAACAGACAGAGAAAAGCAAGATTTCACGAGCACTCTACCAGATCACCTAGCCCACCTATCTACACTGTTGTCATAAACTTTATTAACCGTATACCATACGCCCAAAGTCTATATCCATTGGCTGCTTTGGGCATCATGTGCTGAATAGTCACCGAAACCACCACGGGATGTCGCCACAAACTCGCGTGTGTGCTTGCGACCACACTGAAATTTAATTCGCCTGGTCAAAGCAAAATATAGAAATAAAAGAAAGGGCTAGATGTCATGACGCATGCTGACGAAGAAGCTTCTGACTGCCCGCCTGCGTAGCTTTCGGCGCACTTGCTGGTACTAAGCGAGAGAAAAGGGGCATTAGGCGTTTGACAAATCGCTGTAACTCAGCTCGTCTTTAACGAATTCTTTCCGCGCCCACGTATCATGCTGTTATTTTAAACAAGTACTCATCACTGCAAAAGAGAAACGAAGAGAAGTAGTTTGTGTATTAGCTACAGAAGCCAGCCCCGTGTCTCATTTTACTCCACTCTACCATAAGTAGACGAAAAAAAAAACAACAACTAAGGGGCCAAAGCCTAGATCTACAACTCGCTCATCACGGCCTCCTTCATTATTCAATTGCGCTCTTTGCATGCAGATCCTCAGATAACCCACTTCGGAACTTCGACGGGTGCACTCACCTCTGCAACGCACAAGCCGGGCTGATAAATAAGTGTTTCGTAGTAGTTTCAATAATGAAGCCACCAGGTGCTATTGAATTTCTATGTATAGAGAATACGTTCCAGTACCATAAAGTAGTTTTCGCTGTGTTGTGAGGCCATCCACTTTGTTTGTCGCTCAGGAAGGCGAGCCAGTCACCTGCTAGCGACGTCGGGCACCCACCGCGAGCGCCAGAAAGCGGACGGAGGCGATGAAGATGACCGGTCGGCGGCGCTGATGGAAGCACCGCCTGCCGACACGGCGCCCGTGCTGGCTTCGGACACGGCGGCGGTCGCCGGGCAGGCCGCCAGGACCTTGGGCTCGCCGCAGCTCAGGGTTCCTGCGCCGACCACCCTTCAGGTGCCCCGACACCGCAGCCTCCCCAACGACGGACAGGTGGCACCGCGCACTCCAGAGCAGGTGGGGCGATGCCTGGAGGACAGAGGTCATCATGCAAGCTTTATATGCGCAAAGACCAGGCCATTTTATTATGCTTACTCGTGTTTTTAATCGTATGCGGTAGCTGAACCTTTTACGTTGCCTTTTAGAATATAAATCATGAATGTTCAGTCGACCAATGTCAACAATTACGTTTGATGTGTTCTAACGGGCGTGCTAAATGGCAAACAAGTGCATATATATATACGCATCAAGCTACAAGACTCTATTATTTATGTTTTAATGTGCAGGTGTCTAATAGTCACTGTGTTTTGAGTAACAGAACAGAAGGAACGCTTTACGAATGATGTCATTCATAGGAGAGGCTGGTACCCTTGCAGGGCGTTGGTCAAGCCTATTTTCAATAAATAACAAGATAAGAACACAAAGAAGAATAAAAAATTAAAATTAGATTGCTAAGCTCCACACGCTTGTAAACTTAAGCACTGAATGAGCTCAACAGTTTTGTGAATGAAATAATTTACGTGACTATTTGTGAAGGCTTTACCGGAATTTGCCTATATCTTCACTGTTGTGCTTCAGAGCCTGTCAATAACTTTGGTAAGTTCCTAGTTAAAACATTTGTGTATTTTACACACTAGAGACGCGTCTCTGTTGGTACAAATAGGAAAAACGGCAGGGCATGGCTCTTAGCAACGACAGCTCTTCCTCACTTGTAAATGGTATTTGCTGTGCAGCCTGGTGATCTGGAGCTGCTTGAAAATGGCGTCCCGAGCCCGTCCAACCGCAGCAGCACGTGCTCGGAGATCGTGCGCATCGAGCAGATGGCCAGCGACCAGGACTCACCGCCAGAGACGAAGCTTGGCAAATACATCGGCAGAATCCGGGTTTGTGTGCTTAGAAAAAGTTTATTTACACTTTGTACAAAAAAAACAAAGGTTTCATAACATTCCAGTAATATGGCACATACACTTCGGCGCACCTATGTACCCCGACAAACATCACTACGTTGCAAGGAAGACATCATTGCTCTAATATGCATGACAATGCTCTTCCTCAAGGGTTGTTCAGTTTGCATGTACCAAGCCACGCGAAAGTCGTGCTCACAGTGCTATCCGCTTGATCAGAAAATAACAGAACTATAGGTGAGTTTGTGACCTTATCGAGCTCCTCCTCTGGATGCGCGATGACGTTCCTTCCTTTTCTTGTAATTCCACTGTCATGTATTTTTTGTTGATTAGTTTTGTAAGGTTGTGAAGCCGAAATAGAAGTAATATCCCACCTTTAAATTTTGCACATTTGTGCTGATGGCTTTTTTAAAATTTCTTCAAGCCTAGACTGTGTATAAGTAGGTTCCTCGGTTAAACTATATAAGCTGTGCATAACAGGAGTCAAGCTTCCCATCACCGTTGTTATGGGCAGCCTATAGACTAGCGAAGAAATCGAAATCAGCAGTATAACAACTAATTTTTAGACACCTGTGCTCACCTTCAAATCGGACTGAGCATCGATTGGTCAAAAAGTAGACTGAACAAGTGTTGGTTTTGTCCCTCAGCCAGTGGCAGTTCTCATTGTAGGGTGAGTGTGTGAATATCTTTTTACAGTTCCTGCAGGTTTTCGGGCTGGCTTCCCGTTTAGGAGCCGTCCGAGAGATAGCTTGCTTGGTCTGCTAGATCTCTGTCTCTTATCCAGTCCTTAGCTGAGCACACGCGGTCCGACAACGTACCCGAAGGTCCTCATTGGAAGCCACGTCCCTATAGATTTGCCCATGAATGCTGAAAATTCCGAAAGAATGTGTGCTAGTGTGGCCCTATTGCTTCAAAACTTGCATGCGTTGGTCATATGAAAATTGAACTACATGTGTTTCGTAATTGCGGGATTGTTCTGGGTGCCATGTAGAAAGTAAAATTATAATAAATCAGTCGTCATGGCTGATTTCATAAATGCTTCCCATCGCGTGACTGTCGGAAGGCACAAAATGAAACTAAGCAGCACACACTCACACAGACGCACAAAAAGGAATAAGCTGACTTGCCCAAGAGGTTCTGATGTCTCGTCACCGGATGAGACAGGCATCAACAAGGCCGTAACAGCACTCAACAAGAATATAACAATTTCATTGCATATTCCGGAAGAAAAGATAGTTGCTGTGGTGTCCTTCCTATGTAGGAAGCATTGCATACGCCTATGCTGCTTTATGCAGGGCCTTAAGAAATGGGCAGTGCGCCACAAAAAGACCAAGGAGCCCGATCGACCCGACTCCTTTTTGGAGAAGTTCGCCATGGGACAAACGGCCGAAGAAGCTGCAGAGCCTCCCAAAGGAGAACAAACGAAGCAAAGGTACAGTATGTGATCCCAAATATTATAAAAAGTTATGAGTATGAACGGAAATTTTTCTCGTATGAAACGCTGCGTCTTGCACTGAGGTCATTTCTGGCTTGAAACAACTGCATCAAAGCACGAAGAAACACAACAACAACGAAAAAAAAACTGAGCAAGCTTAGGCGGCTTCAGAAACCCAGCACTACAACTTTCAGTTAACGCTTCGCCAGATGCACGATTTGAGGGGGGAGCTCTTTACGCCGTGGGTCGTACGTCAAGTGTCGTTGTCGAAGTAGCCAGTTGTATTGCATTGCATGTCAATAAAAACAGTGTCACAGCATATCCACGGAGGGAATGATGATGACAGGGGCGAAGCGTCCATGCACCCATCCGTCCACTTCGCCTCACTCGTCATCATTCACTTAGCGGATATGCTGTGATTTTCTTTCTTTGCCTAGCTGCAAGGAGCGGTCATACACAACGCTTTTAGTTGCCTGATATAAGTGTTTGCGATATGTTATATTATCTATTCATATACAAGTAATTTCTTTCTTTTTATGATTGGCGCATGCAAAGTTATCCATCAGTCATTTACTGCTTTTTCTCTGAATGTTCTACCGTGCTTCCTTATTTAGGAATCGCTAAAAAGCTGAGTCCTTTATTCTCAAGAAAAGTTATATGGAACCCTTGGCCGTGTTGTTCGCAAGTGACGTAATAGCAATCATGAGGATAGAGAACATGAGAAACTATTGACGTAGATGGGAATGTGTTAACCATAATAGCACTCCTTTTGGTACTGTTTCAATAGCGAATTGGTTGAAGAGAGACAAGAAGCAGCAGGAGGGAAGAGAAAGTCTGTCGAATGTTTCATTGGCTTCTGCGTAAAACTGGTTTAGTAATGACTGATATATATATCTTTATATTTTCTAGCTTCTTCCAGAAGCATGGTCGTGCTTTTGTTGTGGACCCTTCTGAAAACTTCCACTACCGGTGGCTCTCCGTGATCAGTGCTGCTGTTCTTTACAACGTGCTCGTCATTGTGGGTCGCAGTGTGTTCTGGGAACTGCAGAACGCGATGCCTATCGCTTGGTACGTGTTCGACTACACCTGCGATGGCATATACCTCCTCGACATGGTCTTCCACGCCAGAACAGGTGCGCGCCCCCGTTTCTATTTTTCAGCCAAATTCAGAAAGATGAAACGTCGCCTTTGTGCATTCATCCTCATCACTCACCTTGGAGGGATTCCCATTCAGCTTAACCTACCAGAAATATGAACGATTGTTGGTTTTCACATTAGCAGCGGTATTTATTCGAAGTACTGAAGGTAACCAAAGTTTCAATTTATTTTTATCAATTATGTAGATGTACCATAAATTGGTGATCAGTGCTTCAAAAATGATGAAAAAGCAGTTGCACTTTTTGAACCGTTGGTTCACCCCAAGTTCCGATGTCCAGGCCGACACTCACGTGGTTTTGCGTCTCATGTGCTTTCTTAATCTATGAAACTGACTTTGCATATACGCTGGGACTCTTAACCTGTCTAGGCATCTTTGAATGATCTTACTTGTAGCGAGTTTGTAACATGTAATTGTAAGCACCGCTATTCCACCTTCTTTCTTTTCAGGATACCTTGAGCAAGGCCTTCTTGTCAGAAACACTCGCAAGCTCCTGAAGCGGTACATAGAGTCCCTCCACTTCAAGCTAGACCTCATCAGTTTGGTTCCGACGGACGTAGCGTACTTCTTCCTGGGTGTCGAGTGCAAAGTGCGCGTGCCCTGCACGGTGATAGTGCGGCTGAACCGTCTGTTTCGAGCATACCGAATGCAGGAATTCTCGGACCGGACTGAGGCCCGCACAAACTTCCCGTACGCGTTTCGCATCGCCAAGCTTATATTCCTAATTTTGGTGATAATCCACTGGAACGCGTGCCTATACTTTGCCGTGAGCTACGCCATAGGCTTCGGGACGGACAATTGGGTGTACAAGAACATTAGCCTGCCCGTGTACGGTACACTGCGGCATCAATACATCTACAGCTTTTACTGGTCGACGCTGACCTTGACGACCATAGGTGAAGTGCCTATTCCCGAGAAGGATGCGGAGTACGTGTTTGTCGTCATTGACTTTCTCGTCGGTGTGCTCATTTTCGCCACCATCGTCGGTAATGTGGGCAGTATGATCACTAACATGAACGCTGCGAGAGCCGATTTCCAACATCGCATGGACAGCGTGAAGCAGTACATGGAGTTTAGAAAGGTGAGCAAGGAGCTCGAGAACCGGGTCATCAAATGGTTCGACTACCTCTGGACAAACAAGCAGTCGTTGGACGAGGACAAGATTACGTCGATGCTTCCGGACAAACTGAAAGCCGAGATTGCTATCCATGTGCACCTGGACACGTTGAAAAGAGTGAAACTCTTTCAAGACTGCGAGCCGGGACTTCTAGTGCAGCTTGTGTTGAAGCTGAGGCTTCAAGTGTTCAGCCCTGGAGACTACATTTGCCGCAAGGGCGACGTTGGCAAGGAGATGTACATTGTGAAGAGAGGAAAACTGAGCGTTGTTGGTGACGATGGACGGACTGTGTTTGCCACGCTAAGCGATGGTAGCGTGTTTGGAGAACTCAGTATACTTAACATTACCGGCAACAAGACCGGAAACCGTAGGACGGCAAACGTCCGCAGCGTTGGCTACTCCGACCTTTTCTGTCTCTCCAAAGAAGACCTCTGGATAGTGTTAGAGGAATACGCCGAGGCGAAGAAGATGCTTATTGAAAGAGGACGCAGCATACTGCGGCGTGACGGACTCCTGGACGAAGACGCCGTCAAGGCTTCCGAGAAGGAGCAGGAGTCCCTGCAGGGAAAGTGTGAACGGCTTGAGAAAGCATTGGACAATCTTCAAACCCGATTTGCCCGGCTTCTGGCGGAGTACATGGCCTTCCAGATCAAGATGAAGCAGCGCATAAGCAGACTAGAAGGACGCACGGACGTTGATGACAACGGACTGGTGACTGTGGATGATGACGATGACGCTGCTAGTCAAAGCAGCCAGCTGTGATGTTGTGTGACTTCAGCGAAAGAGTTTTGCGAGCAGAATGAACGAATTTTTTCATCTAACATTTGTAACCTTATATTGGACAAAGGTGAATTTGTTTAGTTAATTGTAGAAATGTATCTACTGGTTATGGTTATGGCCACACATTTCTCTATTGTGATTTTACTGTACGCTTTCTATGGAAATTTTAGTCTGACCTGAGCATGAACAGCGTTGTGACGTTTTTCACAGCAACCTAATCGGATCACTGTTTTATGCATGACTCGCACTTCAAAAATATCAACTTCAAAAACAAAACATTGATGGGCCCCATGATAACATATTCTTCTGATTGATAGTTTCTGCTGCAATCAATAGGTGCATACAAATACTGAGCGGCCAATTCGGTTATTGTTTTCTGTTTCAAACTGGAGTAGATTTCATCACGTTCGCGTAAATATCTAAGTGTAGCTTTACGCATGTCTATAATCGGTACCTGCAGAGATAAACTCATGACATAAATCGGTGCTTTCAATGTTATCTCCTCATACTCACTTTCAATATGTTGTTGTCTTTCTCTTAAAATATATTAGTATTCTTTCCTAAGAATCTAGGCTCTTTCTAACAATACAGAAGTAGCCAACAATATGTGCAGTCAAAGGTGACGAGGTGAGTGTCAGAAATAAAAGAGGAAGCGACAACTACTACAGTGTTATACTATCCTTTATAATTATACGTGAAGCTTAGATATCACGCGCGGTTTTAGAGCTTCGAAGAAATCGGCGAGCAACAAGCAACTGCTGCTTGACGTCGGAGACCAGGAGTACACGTGTGGCGTTGTGTTCATCGCAGTTCCGTTGCTCCATTGTTTAGAAACGAGAAAGGTGCAGTGGCGTAACAAACTAAACCGTTGCAAATATCTCGAACCTCATCGTTCATGCGCAGGCTGGTGTTTAAAAAAATCATACAAATAATGATCCAGTTTTGAAGATCAAAAAGAATTCACACGCTTTCGTCTTCGTTTCGTTAGCCCTACCAAGGGAAAGGTAAGTACTCGCAGATTCACACGCTTTCGTCTTCGTTTCGTTAGCCCTACCAAGGGAAAGATAAGTACTCGCAGATTGTGTGTAGTGTGCTTTTTTCTATGTGACAAGGGACCAGAGACAGTCAAGCCGACGCATCCCAAATGCGGCTGCTGTCGTTTTGAGTATTGTTACTGTGCCGCCACCGTCGATATTGTGTGCTTCAGGAACGCTTGCAAATTGTGTACCGATAACAGCAGTGTGCCTAATTGCTGCAGCTTCTAGTAGCGTGCTTTAGAAAAGCACTCATGACTCCATACTATAAAACTGCTCCATTAAAACTTCTTTTCCAGTCTTCACTAGATATATCCTTCAACCTCGGAGCTACTTCACATTATTCAGTGGCAAATTACTATTAGGTAGACCATCCTCTAGAGTTCAGATGAAGGTGACTGAACATCTCTGCGTTTAAGTGTCGGTTGTCTTCTCCGTCATATAAACTTTGGACATTGACCGCAGCATTGATCAAACACGTCCTGCTGAATGAGATGTATATCAAGATATATCACCATCCCAGTAAATGTCTTACAAGATTGTTAGCTGCAGGCACTTTGTTTTGTTTGTTTGGTGTTTTATTAATTATTTTATTATCTCAGAGGTTTTTTGATGCTTCCTTACCTCTAGCCATTCGGAATCGTCATTCATCTGCTACAAAGCTTCACTACGGGCAGAGGATAAGTGCCTCAACCTATTCGTGATTCGTAATGCACGTGTAAAGGCTGCATTTCTGTTCTGACTCATATTGGTATTATTGTCGCGAGGCCGAAAAACACAGTTATAAAGCTTGAGTGGGAGTGTATGTCCTATGACGCGATACACTATGTTCGCACATATATGTCATCTGATTAAAAGAAATTGCGTATTTGAATGCCTTCGTCGATTTTTTTTCAGCATTGAGGTGGAGTTTGATAGTTATGAAACTAGCCCACACGCATGAACAGAGCGCCTGTCACAAATACAAAAGTATGCGGTTGCAGACCTGCAAGCTTCGTCAGCACCACACAGGCTACAATGTTTGTGAGTGGCGATATTTATTGGCTATGCGGTAACTACAACCGTGTAGTACCTTTGGCGAGGGGAACTTTAAACAAGAAAAAGAGGAGCAATGACATTATAGTCAGTTTCAATGTGTTTCGAGTCAATAATCAAATGTAAATATATATATGATCGTAACTTTGAGGAGGGTAACCACCGAGATCCGTCGTGCGAACCGCACGCAAATCACGGTGGTTGGGTCATGGCGTTTGCCTAGTTTAAACTAATTTCCCTTGTTTCAGAGCGGGTGAGGTTCGGGCAGAGTTTATCTCTTTCTTGTATGCATGTTGTTATACCATTTGGTGGTAGGCTTCATACTTGTTTTGGTGCCTTTTCACAGCGCGCGATGCGTAGGAATTCTGGATTGTTCCTTAGCATGAAATTCGACGCTGTAATAGGCCGGAGTGCCAACTCAGGATCAAACATAACTCGATGGTAACTAGCATAAATTCTAACAAGGCTTAGTGTATTAAGTACACACGTTTAAAAGGCAATTAGCTAAAGAGAGTGAACAGATTTTCATGGCTGCTTTAGAATAGGTACTGAGCTTGGGATAAAATTGTAGATTTAAGTCAATGAAGTCGCCATTAATGTTTTAAATGTTATGAATATATTATGCATGTCAATGTGTTCCACAGAAAGTGCTCAACCTGTCTGAGCCACACTCTCACAGCTTAGTAGCCTGTGTAATGACGGAGGCTGCAGACACACTATTGCTGCTGGAGTGTGTTGTGTATATCGTCTTAGAATGGAGTCTCTCCTGTTACAAACGATTTTTCTTTCTCTCACACCTACTTCCTACATCAGGGAAACCTCGTGCTATCATTTCCTTCATGTAGTTTGTGGCTATTATCACAGAGACATAGTGTTTCAAATATTACCGTGTACGTGTATGCTTGTTTGAATGCTTGTTTTGTACGCTGTTCAGAGTATTGCGCCATTGCGTCTGTCAGTGACTCTGGCGAATCTTGTTCGTTTGTGGCATCGGGATGCGGTGCTTCACAGGGCTGTGTACACACGTCGACGGCAATACAACGATGACCAATCCGTCCACAACGACAGCTTGAAGCTTTCCAAATAAGGACCAGAACGCCTGCACTGCTTCTGTGTGCCACGCAAGTGGGCTATTGAGTCTCCTACCGTCAATGTGAAGTGCGTCAAGCCTATGTTCGAGTTTCAGTGAATGTACTTCTTGCATTATTGGGGCTCTTTTTGTTGTCCTCGTGCAAATTGCGTTCCCGTGTTTTAGCGTGGGCGAGGCTCAAGCCGTATTCATTCCTCACATGTGTGTAAACCCTTTCAGATGACTCTAAATGTGGTTTTAGCTAAAAGAAAAACAAAAACTTTGACAGAAAGGAATATAGGTGTCATTTAAGGCAGCCAGGTAGTTTGTTTACGGTATTCCTGTATTGAATGTCGCAATTAAGGGGTACTTTCATTGAGAGGTCTATGTTAAGTGCAAAATAAAATGATCAAAGGGCTGTGGATATATTACAATGTTGTTCAGGAAATCCACCTAAGATACCATTCAGGATGCAGGCAAGCGACCCAGTCGCGTTCCGCAGGACCCAATAAAGTAGTTTTTCAATCCACTCATGACAGGGCTCTCATCTATTATCTGCCAACACGATGTCTATATGATAGTGCTGACTGACTTAGTGTAAGTGTGCACACTGAATTTTGCGTGCATTTTGTTTCATAATTTGCTATGATGACAACTTCTCATGAAAATGTGTTGTCGATCGAGTTCCGAATGACACAGCAAAAGAAGCTGTCTTTCGTGTCGCTGCACCTTTTTGATGACGTGGTAGTTGCCGCCTTTTTTATGAATGCACTCCGCGCCATTATCATTTCCCACAGCGACATTGACTCTGCGGCGTCATGCTTCATGCTATGTGGAAGCAATCTAAGTTTTTAATGTTCAGTGCAGTTGTTGGCATGTTCCCCTGAGAATGAAAGCCATGTGTCTTTGTTAATGTGCCCTGTAATCTTTGAGAGGAGACAGTCATCTTGCTTTCTTGCTCCCACACATACTTTACTGCTTTCGCAGCTTGTAATATTGCTAATGCAGCATTGAGCTTGCATATCAACATCACTCGAGAATTTATTTCACTGTTGCGGAAATAAAACTTTCGGGTGTTCGCTGTACCTGCACTGGTATGAATTTGCGTCAAAATTCTTCAAAAAAGCTGTTGGCCGCAAACCCCTTCGGTAACTATAATCACACTTTGTAGCCATTTGTATAAAGTGTGCTAGAAAAAAAACTAATAAAGGTTGCATTATAACTACTCTAAGCGGGTCATGGCACTTCAGTGAACAAGAATTAAGAGTGGAAATTCTGAAAGAATTTTTCTTCTTTATATATTATTATTATTATTATTATTATTATTATTATTATTATTATTATTATTATTATTATTATTATTATTATTATTATTATTATTATCGGTTTACCCGAATGACCTTTAGTTAATTTCACAGATCTACTGTGTCTCTCTATCCTTTTTTCTTAACTTTCCTCTGTTTTGTCATCTTTTTATTTCCCTTCCCTAATCGATGAGGGTAAGATAGCCGACCAGAAGTTTTTCTGGTTAATTTGCTTGCCTTTATGTATTATTTCTACAGAGCTACAAAACCAACGTGAAAAATGCCAGAATTCGAATACTTCCCTGGCGGGATTGCCCAAGAAGTTGTGTTTCCTAAAAAGGCAACTAAACAAAGTTCCGACAAAACTAAAGTTACTTGCGTACAATACTTACATAAGGTCTAAATTGTCTAAAACAGAGCAGGATACACAAAAACTTGAGATGTTGCAAAAGAACGCCATTAGATACATTTTCGGCAAATATAAATCACGTGGCTCATCTATTAAACTTATAGAACACAAAATGCCGACATTAGAAATGCATTACAAATACACCTGTATACTTTTCTTGCATCAAAGAGCCAAGAAAAAATTGCACATGCCTGTACCTTCATTTGTAAAGTCGTTAGACACCATGAAAACTCAACGCAATAATGGCCATGCTCTGAAACCAATATTTGCTAAAACTCGCGCACTTAAACGCACTTCCTTTTCAGTATCCCGACTGACATGCCCTTTCTATATACATTTGTGAGGAGGTGAATTCGCAAGCGACACAGGAAAGATCCTTTTTATGGTGACCTTTTTCTTTTTCTATCTTTTTTGTGCTTGTTCTCTTGTACGTGCGTTCTATATTTTTGGTCATGAATTCCTGTTTGATTACTAGTCTCGTTACAAATGTGTAAATCTATTTCTTTGCGGGCTTACTTTGTTGTTGTTTTTTGTTTTTGTAGGATCGTTTAATTCGACTTGGACCTGTCATGGCCTGCAGCATGGTGACATATTAAATAAAATAATAAAGTGCTGAAAAACAGTTTATTATTCGTTCCCAGTTTTTCAGTATTGTCCATTCCGCCAACAGCTAACAAGCAAGCTGTGCTCAGTCGATCTCACATGTTAATTTGCTTTCGCTGCCGGGACGGCGACAATTGAATCTCTCTCTCTTTCATGCAAGAAAGCGTTGCCCTCTCATCTTAACTTCCTAACTTTACTCGTTTTTGATTTGATCACCTAGTTTGTCTTTCATTTTCGTACACTGACCCCAACTCGACAGCGGGGACTGCAACTCACTCGTGTCCGATCGCCGTTGTGTTCGCTTCGAAGCCCCGAGTTGGTCCCCGGAGTCGCATCGGTCGCTGATAAGAACGGCGAGAGTTCATCGAGTCGCGAACAAAGCCTCCTCTGGGCGCCGGATCTCTTGCGCCTCGCTCTTTTCTGACGCTGCCGGCAACGCGAGACAATAACCTCCTCTGATTCTTCCGTGGTTGTAAACATCCCCTACCGGGGGCTGCCTCGTTGCTTATAAACTCATGAAATGAAAATAGCGCGGAAGGCATGAGCTGTTTTTTTTTCTTGCTGTGTACTTCCTTAATGACGACGCTGAATACATCGGAGCGCGCAACGTTGGTCATTGGCGGCAGCCGTGAAGTAGTAACCCCGAGTTTTCTAACGCTGGCAAGTCTCACTCGGGTAAACAGTTGTTGTAGCGAAAAGATTAGACGATACACTTATAGAATTCGAAATCACTGTAACTTCAAATGGAGAAGCACTGTTTTCAATAGACAAACTACTTTTGCCGATATAAATAGACGCGAAATCTCTTTTGGCAGTTGTCGAAGTGATTCGAGCTTTATTAAGGCAAGAGCCTTAGATGCATCGTCAAACGGGACCGCTGACCGACGACCCGCAACTGTGGTGTCCTCGCCAGCGATGCGAGAAATAATCATCCCTCGGTGACGTCACCGTATGCTGTTCATCATGACATCATAATGAAGTCACATAACCAGATGCCACGTGGCAACGTCATCCCACGACGTCATTTCTTGGACAAATAAGGGCTGAACCCCGAGGCTGTCCTGGACAAGGTGAGTCGAAGTAAGCCTACAATGCCACCAATCCGGAATGCTTTAGTGGACAGTGCGTAGTGTGTGAAATCACATCTTAACGCGTTACAATGTGTGCGTGAGAAAGACTTAGGAAACGTTCATCAACGAAAGGCTTCAAGAACGCTCCAACTAATTGAATAGTGGCGTAAGTCGTAATCTTGCCACGCATTGGGACAGGCCTAAACGCTCCCCCAGCCTGTATGAAGCCACCCTCCTGAAACGTTATCGTCAAGGCCGTGCGAGAAATATCTTCGAGAACAAGCGAGCAGTCTGCAAGCCTTCCATCGCTTGCTCTGTTCGACAAATAAAACTTTTATCTGACACTCTGCACGTCATTATTACTGTAACTTAATCTGTTCTCATGCTTTCTTGCATCTATATACTTATTATTATCGGGATTTAACATCCCAAAGCCAAGCAATGATTATGAGAGACGCCGTAATATAGGCTCGCAAATTACGACCACCTGGGTTTCTTTATTGTGCACCTAAATTTAAGCACACGGACCTCTAGCATTCTCGATACATCAAAAATGGGGTCGCCGCGGCCGGGATTCGATCCCGTGACCTGCGGGTCAGCAGCTGAGTGCTTTAGTCACTATATCTGTATATACTTGGTTTCTTCAGTAATTTCAGTTGGCTGTCAGAGCCCATCCTCTCGTTACCTTCGATCGTCCTGTGTTCGCACTGTTTTTTCACTTCTGAGTTATTTACAAACTAACCCGCCTTTCTCCACTTGTCCTGTTTATACTACCCACTGTAGCGCACCATGGGTAGCGTACCGGCGCTACTACTGGTGCGCTATAGTATGTGTTAGGTAATGCAGTTCCTCACTCGACCTTAGAAGTCTGCAGGGTTCTTTTCTGAAAAACTTTCAAGCCGTAGCGTGGCCCTGTGGTAAAAGGTTGACTGCCAAGCAAAGTTCCACAGTTCTATTGCAGGTCGACAAATACATGTTGTTTCTGAGCAGCCTTGTACCCTTCCTTTGACGTCACATCATGGTGGAAAAGGTACTCTTCAATTCTTAATCCATTCATAAAACAATTTCGTGTTAATATACAACGTTTCCAAAGGTTTTCTTTTTTTTTGGGTCTATTTATGAAGAGATCAGGCTTTAGGTGGCAGCACCATCACCACGTTAATGTGGAAAGGCGATCAGTGGTGTGTATACAAATCGCGTCTGCGCTTTGCTGTAGCTGGTTTCAGTCGATTGTCGGCGAATAAAGCACGTTGACAGCAGCTAATGCTGATGCATACGAGCTCCACTGCCCCTTTAATGCACGAATCCTGGCTTACATCCCTATTATGTGGCAGGGCGGCACAATCTGCTAGTCAGTCGGCCGCTGCATGGCCTTCGGTCACATTCGTGCTTTGCACGGTGCTCGGTGTTTTTTCGCGCTTCATTTGTACGTGTTAACTTGATAGAGTTAAAGAACTCGTTTCGCAGAAATTCCAGCGTCGTGGTGGTTGGTTGTGAGCGAAAAAATAATCATGTTGTGCGTGAAAGATGCAAATAAGGATTAGGAAACCCCGAAGCTTTGCCTTTAGGAATTCAACGTGGTAGCGATATCCTGTTCCTATTGTGTGCTTCAAACACTTAGTGCATGAACTGCCACGAACCGCCAGTGTTCGTCAGGTGCAGTAGTTGTCCCAGCAAGAGGTGTTACCATCAGCTTTAGGACTGACCATTCCACGGCATCTACAGCAGCGGAACTAGCTGCTTTGCGCGCTGAACTTTGTGTTGTCAATCGGGAACCACCGCAACAATTGTAGATTTTCAGCGACTCAAGGGCTGCCCTACAATCTCTGCTTTCAGCACTGCGTCGCGGGCCGTACGAACAGCTTGTTTTCGAAATTTGATGCCTTCTCCACACTTCACACAAGAAAGGGCATCATGTGACGTTTCAATAACTGCCAAGTCACTGCAGCGTCGAAAGGAACGAACATACCGATACTGCCGAGCGGGCAGCTCTTGAAGGAACACGAGAAGAAGCCATACCACTTTCGCGGACCAATGCCGCCAGTAATCTTCGACGACTTGCGTGTGAAATCACGTTTTCACTATGGTGCCCACCAAGCAACGAGACAAATCGTCAACACCACCTGTCCTCTTTGATGGCTCTCCGCATGTCCACGGGGCTCGACCGAAAAGAAGCCCCCCTTCTTCATCGCTTATGTCTAGGAGTGGCATTTACAAAATCTTATTCCTTTGTCATAGGAATGGCTGACAACGCTCTCTGCGATGCCTGTCGTTGCGAAAAGACGCTACACCACATTCTGTGTGACTGTCCGTTGTATGACTTCCAGAGACAGTCACTCGCGTCTGTTTTTACACGCATCGACAACAGCTAAATGTCTCTGGACACTATTCTGTCAAGTACCTGAGAGAAGACATTGCAACAGTAGGTGACAACAGCTTTGTTGAAATTCCTACGCGATACGGACTTGAACAAGCGGCTTTAACAGCAATGTCACACACCGCAAAAGACAAGACTGGACTATGACTATGACTGAGTACATGTGCGCGCGTGTGCTGCCGAATGTGCGGTGTTTATCTCTCTTCCCTCTCTGCTCTCTATCTTTCATATCCCCCATTTCCTTCCATGCGCAGGGTTGCAAATCGGCTGCCTATAGGCTGGTTAACTTCCCTGCCGTTCTTTTCCTTCTATTTTCTTTCCTTCCTTCCTTAGTGCATGAAACCTTTTCGAGCTTGTTATTCACCCACTACGCGTATAATTAAGAGAATAGGTGCAGTAGCATGTGCGCCTTTTGTAATAGGTATCGGCTTTAAACCATGGAGTCAGTATTATAATGACGTGTTCTCACGCCCGCTGGCTATGGACACTTGTACCACGCGTTTTACTGCAATATTTCATGTTGCATTAGCAAGCATGTATACAGGACGCTTATGTTTGTAAAGCATGAAAGCTACTTTCACTGTATTGTCAAGCAGAAGAAGTTCTTCTTACTGTACTCACAAGCAAACGCGCGGGCAAGTGGTAGAACAATTGCTTGCTACCCAAACGATTTGGGTTCGATCTTCACTTAAATCATAACTACTCTGGTTTAGTCCCCTTTGTGACCAGGGCTTTTTTATCAATTAAATAATTTTTAATTTGCATCGTTCTCGATTTTTTGGTCACGCATAAGATGATGATTTTTCGCTAACAACCTACGACATCGACAGCAACGCCAACGCTGGCATTTCTGCGAAACGACGTTTTTAATGCTATTGCGTTAAAATGAATAATAAAAAGTTTAGGGTCCGAGTGCTGAGTCGTTCACGTGGCAAGCGGGTGTGCTACCTACCACACAGCCACGCGTCTTTCGCAGCACTTTGTGACGTCACACAGAAGCTGAGCCGGTTGAGCGTTATCATGGGTGATAAGGGCCTCGACTTTTTCGTCTGCTTTTCGTCTTATGTTGCGGCGAAGCTAACGCGTCAGGTGGACTTATGGCTTGGAAACTTGCTTTCCCATGCCTCTCGCAGCAACGTGTGACGTCAGGAAAAAGTTTAGCTTTATCAGGGTTGATAAGGACTTCAACTTCTTTGACTGCTTTTCGAAATATATTGCGGTGAAGCCAATAGATCAGGGGAACCTGTGGCTTAGAAGCTTGCCCTTAAATGCATAGAAGGTCCATCATTGCTGTGTGTGACGTCATACAAACGTTGAGCCATATCATGATTAATAAGGGCCTCAATTTTTTCGTCCACTTTACGCCATCTGTTGTGGCGAATCCAACAGATCAGGGGAACGGACGGCTCAGAAGCTTGCTCTTACATGCATAGTAGGTCCATTGCAGCAATGTATGACGTCAGCAAAAAACGTCGAGCTTTATCGCGTGTCTTAGGAGCTTGCTCTGACATGCATAGTAGGTCCATCATTGCTATCTGTGACTTCATAGAAAAGTTGAGCCTTAGCATGGGTGATAAGGGCCTCAACTTTTTCGTACGCTTTTCGCCATATTTTGTGGCGGTGCCTAGAGATCATGGAAACTTATGGCTTGGAAGTTTGTTCTTACAAAAGTAGGTCCATTGCAGCAATGTGTGACGTCAGGCAAAAGTTGAGTCCAATCATGGGTGATAAAGGCCTCAACCTTTTTTAATGCTTTCGGGCGTGTATTGCAGTGAAACTAACACATAAGGATAAGTGTTCTGGCCTTGCTCTGCGTATTACATATATAGGCTTGCCGATTACGCTCAATACAGCCCTGAAATTAAGTTCAGCAATGTGGTCAAACTGAAAATATGGAAAAATATAGGATTTCCATAGGCTATTGGCTGGCTGTTTAAACTCTGAATGGACACAAAACTGCATTCCCCAAAAATGTCACAAAACTAATAAAAAAGTCGACTTATTCAAGATTTCTAAAGACCATAGCTGGCGTTGCGTGCTGAAATAAACCGGAATTTCAAAAAAAAAAAAAGAAGAAAAGAGTGCAGACATGAACAAAGTGGAAACCAATGGTTGGCACTCTAAATAGAATCTGGCACTTCGCGAATGTGAACCTGATCCCCAGTCGTTCTGCCGCCGCTACAATGCGGTTGCTATATACGAACTAATTTGGTTAGTATATAGGATGGGGTTTCGAGCCCAGGCATCAGTATTCTGAAGATGAGTGTTATAGCCATTGTTAAAAACACCCCATATTTTTCATTTCAGAAAAGCGAGATGTACAGAACCTTGAGATTGTAAAAGTTGACAGATGTATTCAAACGCAGATCAAATAGCACGAATTCAGGCAATATATAGTGTCACTACAGCTTTTATGTATAAAGCACATACGTGATGTCCACTTTCTAGTTAAAGTCAATAGTGACATTAAATATTGCCTTGATTAGAGCGTCGGAGGCAGCTATGTTGACTTTTGGCACCACTTTGAAAGTATGTGCCTTTACCAATTCATTTGTGCTGCCGTTCATTCACAAAAACGCGCCAAAGATGTGAACATTTAGCGCCATCTTTCATGCGGCTTAGTAAACGTTACAACTCCTGTCCGCTTGTCGTTCGCGATGCGGCCGAAGAAGGCGACACTGTCGAACATTTGAAAACGATCGAAATTTTCGGTTTCCTGAAGTTTGTGCCCCTGGTGGATTGAGTGCTCAGATTTGAGTGCACGTTAAAGAACCCCCAGGTAGTCGAAACTTCCGGAGCTCTCCACTACAGCGTCTCTCATAATCATATAGGGGTTTTGGGACGTTAAACCTTACATGTCAATCAATCAGTGCCCCTGGTGGAAGAAAGCTCAAGTGCGGTGGCAGTTTCATATACGCACATAAGTGCTCATATGGCAGTTAGATGTAGAAAGCTTGAAACGGAGATTACTGGGTTCGCCATACCGTATAAACACTCACTCTTACGCCACCATCGTCACACAAACAGCGTCAAGGCGCCTACCTCGTCAATCTGGGTGTCAGTATTTTCATCGTATGGCAATCGCTGACGATATTGCTCATCGACATATGCGTGTTGCAAATGGAGGGAAGTTACAAATAGGATGGCGCCTATTCTAAATCGTCTTAAGAAGGACGCCATTCTGTCTGAAACCTTCACCCACTCGTCCCTCTGAGGACACTTTTATTTCACAGAGTTACGGTTACGCATGTTTTTGACAATAATGGCGAAATAAGACCACTGATGTTGCATTAAAACAAAAGAACTGTTTACTGCGCACCTTTACCACAGACAAATAACAGGTCTTTATGAAAAGAACGTAATCAATTAATTTAACTTTTTCGTCCATAGCGCAGCTTGCTTTGTTTCGCACCCAACCAACGGCGGAAGAAGGGGGGGGGGGGCACCACCATGAATATTGGCCACCTCTAATGGAGAATTCGGCTCACTCCTATGCGTACTGATAGAGGTCTAAAGCACTTTCGGAAGTCTGTGGTTGGGTGACGAACGCGCAAACTGTTCAGTATATGCTGTCCCACATTTTTGCCTCCCTGCAGTTTTCTTCTTCGGTGTTTTGCTAACAGCGAGCTCCAGTACTTGCATAATATACTTAGGCTGACACTTTTCTTTTCCAATACCGAGCGGGGAAGAAAGATAATTGAGCCGGTTATATGAGACGCGTAAAGCATTTAACCGAGGGCCTAAAAGAAAAGCGGGCTCTTTTACAAAGGAAATGAAACCTTCAGTTTGCAATCTAGAAATTAACAGTATGTGTTGCTCTCTTCGGCAAGTTTTGACTTGACACACGTTGACTCTTTTGGTCCCACGACTTTCTGAAGAGTGTGTAGTAACCTCCGAAAAGAGTGTTCAAGTGGTTCTTCGAAGAGAGTCATATAAGTGTCAAGTCATGGCAAACAAAGAAGAGTCAAAATTTCTTAAAGTGTAGGATGACAAACAGTTACATAATGTAGCGAAATTTCAATTGAAATAGCAAGAACTGCAGGGCTTGAATACACGAAACTGAGACCAGATAAGTTAAATGGCCGAGGGAGTCCTGCTAGTGTTAGGGGCATATGCATGATCGCAGTTGCGAAAGTGCTGATATTGACACAAAGCCGTGACGTGGGTAAAGGCAGCAGTAGGCTTTTTCTAGGCGGAACTCTTTATTTGGCCGAACTTGTGGCAGTGAAGTGGACACTCGATTGATTGATACTTGGGGTTTAACGTCGAAAAACCACTATAAGATTATGACACACTCCGTAGTGGAGGGCTTCAGAAGTTTCGATCACCTGGGGTTCTTTAACGTGCACCCAAATTTGAGCACACGGGCCTACGACATTTCCGCCTCCATCGGAAATGCAGCCGCCGCAGCCGGGATTCGATCCAGCGACCTGCGGGTCAGCAGCCGAGTACCTTAGCCACTATACCACCGCGGCGGGGCAGCGAAGTAGACACTCAAATAACAGCAAGCAATGCACGCTGTACACTGATATCTGCGCACGGGACGGCCGACATCGATAAATTGACAAGTGACCCAAGCGCGTCGGCTTTTATGTATGCGCGCATGATATAAGATTCCAGCGTGTCATTAGCGGCCGCGTAAGTTCCAGAACTAACTCATCTCAAGGTTCTAATATTACCTAGTTGGTTTCCAGTCATTCGGGCACGCTTTGCACTTGGCAACACTATAGTGTAACGGAGCAATAACTTGAAAATAGAAGAAAAGCAGCACAAGCCTCAATATTCTCAGGCTTGCACTAAAATTAGAGGTAGCTTCTGCACATGGAAACCGCTTAAAACTAGTATCCGATGGCAGCTGGAATGTCGAACCCACAAATTCGTTCTCATTAGCAGATAAGCTAAGCTCGCGTGAGGTAAAAGAGTATATTTAGGATGAAACAAAAACGACTTACAGAAAACACCTAATTGAAGGGCTCGCTCTATTGTACATCCGTTGTCAAAGCGCCACAGACAAGGCAACGCAGTTATTACGGGAACTTTTTTTGTTTTACGTTGCAGGCATACGCTCGGCGCAGGCGATTCAAATTAAAAAGTATCGTTATAATTTCACGCAGCGCGTTTCTACGCAACGAAGTCTGTATTATGTGTGATACGTCAACTAGTGATTTACCTCGGTATATTACTTATTTAATGTTTATTTACTTTTCCTTGGGAATGTCAGCACGTGCAATTGACAAGTGAAGATAAGGAGAGAGGAATGCACGTGCGCATACATGTGCTGAAACACGAATCGGGCCCATTTGAATTTGGGCTGGAAACTTAAGCGTTCAATCTCTGCACTACGTATGAGTCCTAAAAACTCATCCGCCTCCCCTTCCCGAAAACAACAACAACAACAACAACAACAACAACAACAACAACAACAACAACAACAACAACAACAACAACAAACACCGCTCCTCCCTTATTTCCGTGACATATAATACTCGTCAGCACTTTCTTCGGTGGGAAGAGGTGGTAGTCTGCTACACTGCGCATCTGGTCGGGCATTCCTTTACGCCACTAACACTGTAATTCAGTGACAAGCAAAACCTACTGTATTTTGTTTGTGGTGATGAACATATGTAAACGTTATTTATTTCTGTTACTTCGGCTCGGCTAGCCTTCTTTGTCGGTGTTTAGCGTTCACGTCAAGTACGCCCTCCAGAATTCGCAGTTCTTGTCGCCAATATTCCGGTGCAGTGAGTAATTTCCAGACTGAAGCCACAAGGCCGCAGGGTCGTCGTTGGTGTAGGGTGGCCACTCGACTCCATCGATCATTGGCCTTCTGCAAGCGAAACATGAACGTACATAGACATCATTATTCAATCGTGACTGTACATTGAATTCATACACTGGACATCAGACTGTGAAGCTTTATTATGACACCCTAAGTGCAGCTGGCTACTATAAACATTTCTCGAAAATGGCATTAATAACTCAAGACTTTCGAGGCAACTTCATTGACGTAGCCAGGTCCGAGACCACCTCGAAATTTTTAAGTTTTGCCTCGCGTGAAAAAACTTAGTACACGCATAAAAAATTTTACCACGCATAAATTCGCGCTCGAACATGCATTAAGGTTGGTTTAGGCACCTCGCCTTGCTCTGTTCCCGAAAAAAAAAAACTTCTGGCTATGACCATGGATCTCTTGCCATCCTGCGGTATGTATTTTGAAGACCCTGACTGAGTACTGGTCGTAGCGTTAACACCTATATTTCAAAATTCCATCAACTAACTCTCATTAGAATCTTTAACTAACAACGCATAAGCGAACAATGGACAAAGAAATAAACAAATACGAAATTCTTTGTTCTTGTCCTTGTTCGTTGTTCGATGCTGTTTGTTGAAAATGTAAAAAAAAACTGGATAACCAACTAGGCCCAATTTCAAACCTTTCTGATTAGGATTTGGCTCTGTGTAGTTATTCCCACTTCGCAGTGCATGCACAGTATGACACCTGCTACACGAAGTGGCGAACTCTGATTACGAACCACAGTGAAGTGAAACGATGAGCAAGAACTAAAGTGTTGTTGTGAGAATAGTAAAAACGTGGGTGCAGACAAACCAGAACTTGTAGACCTCTTAAATTCAATAATAAAGCGCTCTTATTGTGCTGACGTCGGTAGCTTTACTGCCTTGGCGTCACGACTTGTAAAGAAACATAAAAAATCAATAGAGAACGAAGAGATCAGTCTTATAATTCGGATAGTTCAAAGGGAAATTAACAAGTTTTATACATATGTAATTATCTTTTTTTTCACGCAATTTCCTCTACGCACTTTTTGATGGCCCCGAGAAAGAAAGAGAGAAATGAAATTTATTTACAGAAAGGAAAACAGGTAAGTTTTAACTAAAAATTAAGCAATGTGTCGCATTTGACAGTGTAATGTAAAAGTTCTTTATATGACTGTGTTTAATTATAAGTTAGTATATATTTTAGGACCACAAACTCTCTTGCATGACTGTTTTCGATGTGGCAATGCATTACTGCCACCACAATATAAAAAATAACACATATACATGCACCCAAAGACTCAATAGTTGAATGTGAAGGCAACGCAGTGTTGACAATCTTCCGGGACCTCAGCTCCTTTTGGCGGGACTACTCTGTACCAGTAACTGTGTCAAGTTTTGCTGAGTCTACATTGTGCCCAGATTTTTATACAACAAACCCACCTTGAAGATCCATTTCCCTCCTCTACTCTGTTTTTTTTTTCACTCTAAAACACAAATATTGCCTCTAGCATTTTCTGTGACACTAAGCTCAAACGTTCACGATAACAGGAGCATAACAAGGAACAAAATAAATTTTGACTATGCCAGCAACTGACATGCTGAAACTCAGCTTTAGAATTTGACCGCCTAAAAGAAACAAAGGACAGAAACTTCCTTACAAAGGAGTGATGTTTTGAGAACATCTCACTGTCGAGACTGCATGGTGCAAATATAACTTGTTGTTTTCTTTCAACAATAGAAGCATAGAGTTCGTTTCCCAAAAGTTTCCGCTTCTTACCGCTTAAAGATTTTTCAGGAGCACGTGCATGAACTTTCTTTTCTCCCCCTCCTGACAAAGCATCATTGAGGCTTTCATATAGAGAACAAACAAATAAAAAAACTACTTGCCCTGTCTTTGCAAACTGCGTGAATGCCTTCATGACAGTCTTGCTGAACTCCCGATCTTCGTCTGTGAACTTATTCGGCTTGAGGAGAGGAACGCCGAAGTAGTAGACGATGTCAGAGGTGTGGGGTACGCGAGTCCACTTTGGAAACGGAAACTTCGCCGACCTGTAGCCCAGCACGGAAAAGTACACAGAGTTACCCATTTCAGAGTAGTCTTGGGCGAAGAACTTGCTGGGACAAATGAACTGTGCGTCAGTTATATACTCCATATGCAATTCCCTCAGAAGTCGCTTGTCACCCGGAGTGGCTGCGCTAGCATAGTGCTCTAGCGTAGACGCGAACTTATCCGGAATCCAGGCGAGGGACATGACACGCAGAACTTTCTTAAGCTCTTCTTCGCTGATGCCTTCGAGCTCCTCTGTTTGGATTCGACTATCCGGGAAAGACATGGCAGTGAAAGTACCTTCAGTTGCTGTGACTCCGATCATGATGTCCACGTTGTTGAACTCGCCTTTTTTCATTGCCACTGTGGGGCGCTTTGGAAAGAACGCGTTCGGATGTGATGGAATGAAGTTGAACACCTTAGGTACCGTCACGTTGTAGGTGACATCAAGGAGAAGCTCAGCCGGCTTGGAGCGCAGGCATTCGAGAACATATTCCGGGTAGTTGGCGAGGTCTTTGTAAGGAGACGTACATCCAACTACCTCAGCGACCTTGTTACCTTTGGACATGCTCTCAAAGGCACTGTCTACCAGACCATCGGTGTCGTACGCTCCGCTCATGAAGACAGCTCTTTGGAAGAGGCCTCGGCTGAGTGGAGAGAGTACATGAGCGCTCACACTGAAAGAACCAGCGCTTTCTCCAAACAGCGTAACTCTGGATGGATTGCCGCCGAAAGATCGAATGTTGTCGCGAACCCACTGAAGCGCTAGGTTTTGATCTAGAAGGCCCATGTTCCCGGGCACTTCAGGGGTGGCAGCGTTCAAGAAACCAAAGATATTAAGACGGTAGTTGAAAGTGACTACCACGACATCGTGCAGAGCCGCCAGCGCGGATCCATCATACCAGTGTTGATAGGACGTACCGAATGTGAAGCCACCTCCGTGTATCCATACGAGCACTGTCTTGAGCGGCTTCGAAGAAGCCGGGGTCCACACGTTGATGTACAGGCAGTCTTCGGACTGGTTCACGTAAGGCGCGAAATCCTCACTGAACACTTTCTGGATACAAGCAATTTTCGGAGACGTAGCATCGTAGACGCCGGTCCAGGGGTCGACGGGCATTGGTTCCAGGAATCGCAGTTTTCCGACGGGAGGACGAGCGTATGGGATACCCTGGTAAAGTTCTAGATTCTTGCCCAAAGCTTCCACCTTACGTCCCTTGACGTCTCCATTCTTCGTGGTGACTATTGGCGACTTCCCCGCTTCCAGTCCCAGCGTGAATAACGACGCCAAAAAGAACGTCAACACAATCCGCATCTTGGAGAGTTAGAGAATCCTGCATATAGGAACAAGTAGTAATGAAATACTGTCAGTGCTCGTCCCGCAATTACCTTTAATGTATACGTCACAGTGATTTAAACATACCTTTGCCGTAATAGGCCGAATGAATGGATGAATGGATGGATGGATGGATGGATCGATGGATGGATGGATGGATGGATGGATGGATGGATGGATGGATGGATGGATGGATGGATGAAATAACTTTATTAAATAATGTCCAACAGGTCACGCTAGTGTCCTAACCCGAAGCGGGCCACTCCCACGTTGGGACCGAAAGACCTAGCCTTTCAGCCGCTTCGCGGGCCCGTTGGACTGCCCATAATTGTCCCTCTAATGTGAAACGGCCTAAAGCTGCGTGCCATCGTTCCTTAGTATTTTTCTTGTCACTGCGTAACTCAGAGAAACGCCAGAGCATATGAGTGAGATCTATGGGGTCGTGGCATTTATTGCATGCTGTATGAACAGAAAACTCCAGATGAATCCTGTTAATTAACAGCGGGTTTGAGAATGTTCTTCAGCCTTAGCACAATAGTCTGAGCTCTGATTAGTTTACTGTGTGCAGGCCGAATTTCGTAATATTTCCAACTTTAACATTTCTCTGAATGTCGTAATATTTACAAATTTCATATTTCTCAAGTTCTTAACAGGGTACTTCTCTAGAAACCGCATTACACCACAATACTTAAACGTTGCAAGCACTAAATGTCACCTTTTACTCACTACATGGAAGATTGATTATTTCATTTTCGAAAAAGCATCGGTTTTACGATGGTCATCATCATCATCATCAGCAGCCTGACTACGTCCACTGCAGGACAAAGGCCTCTCCCATGTTCCGCCAGTTAACCTGGTCCTGTGCTTGCTGCTGCCAATTTATACCCGCAAACTTCTTAATCTCATCTGCCCACCTAACCTTCTGTCTCCCCCTAACCCGCTTGCCTTCTCTGGGAATCCAGTTAGTTAGTAGACAGGATAACGACCAGCGGTTATCCTGTCTACGCGCTACATGCCGAGCCCATGTCCATTTCTTTTTCTTGATTTCAGCTATGATATCCTTAACCCCCGTTTGTTCCCTAATCCACTCTGCTCTCTTCTTGTCTCTTAAGTACGATGGTAGCTTCCCTTTACGATGGTAGCTTCCCTCGAAATGTTGCCTGGTGAGACTTTAGCTGGTAATATATTACTGATGGAGAAGCGTATGTTATGACTAGCCGATGGCTCAAGGGAGGAAAGTGAAGGCAAAAGACATATGCATGCTTGAAAACCAACAGGATGACTACCGTCATTTATAATATTTGTTAAGAATAAGAAGATATCGGTAACAAACAAAATTTTAACGTAATTTTCACTACTCATAAGCAATTAGTAATAGATTCATTGCACCTATTGCATTTTCACACTGAAACCATCTTCTGTTACAAGCAAATCGAAAATGGGCGTTTCATCAGGGTAACCTGCGATAACCTGTCAAGTGGATGGGGGACGTAACTCAGTGGTAAAGCATCGGTCACGTTATTCGAAGGTGGCAGTTTGGAATCCTGCCAGCAGCAAGTTATCTTTTCGTCAACTTTTCTTACTTAACATTCACATTAAAATTACTTCTGCTATAACACGTCCTATAGTTTACCTGGCGTTATTTTCTCTTAGTTCTCATTATCATTGCGTTGAACAAAGAAAAACAAGCCGTTAAGTTTGCACTTTCCTTCTGCAATAGATGAAGTGACCTGTTCAGCCCACTTACCTCTCAAAACTATGAACAGGGCTGCAGTGACCGGCACTTTTTACGCTTTCATGCCTTTAGCACATGTCAGAACGAACAAGTGGCACCGCAATGCAGGAAAAAGCAACATTTATCCTTCGAAGGTGTGAGTGAGAAAATTCTCGCGGTGAGACCCATTTGGCACCTTGTGTTTTCCCAGCTTAACGTATTAGCATTCTTGTTCGGTGTACCGGCGAAGGCTGCGTAAACAAGCACATATCACCGCGCAAAGGTCAATCCGCCATTCAAGGATGACCTTGATGGACACTATTCTCTCGTAAAAGGAGAAACTGAAACAATATATGCAGGGCCACCGTGCCGCAACTTTACAACACTCGCCGTACAGTCTACAGTGTTGAATATTGGGTTGTACATGTCCTTAAAAAAAACAGACGTGGACCAGCACAGCAAGAGACAGCCCTTGCTTGTGAACTCCTCGACACCTCTCATCGCTGGCCCCAGGCTTTGGCTAACACATCAATCTTGAACCAGATGCTGCTGGGAGGGTGGCATATATGCTTTAATGCTGCGTGAAATGAACTTTCACAAAGATATTTAATTATAGGATATTTGCATTGCAGAAAAAAAAACAGTGCCTGGTATGATTTATGATTCAGTAAGTCTATAAAGTTATTGGTCACCCATAACGAGGTACAGAGGGACGAACGGACAGACAGACAGGCAGACGGCCGGCTGGACGGACGGACGCACGGACAGACGGACGGATGGACGGACGAACGGAAGAACGCTTCGCTTCACTCATCATCACTCACCTCGTGAATATGCCGTGAATTTCTTTTGTGTGTAAAACGAACAGAAAAAGCGCTGAGTAGTTGAGCCATCGGTACCCATTATTCCAAGAAAAACTTGTTTTTTTTTTCTGCAAATCGTTCATTGATTCAAGCATGTAGCGTGGCGGAGGAAGTCAAGGAGAAGTTAGCAGTTGATGTTTCATCTTATCAACCAATTTTGAGGGATCTGTGTAGAGTCCAATATCAAGCTTACCATTGCTGACATTTTTTGGAGATCTGAAAGGGGTGAAGAATTAGGGCAAGTGCATTATATATATATATATATATATGTAAGGTTGCGCACCATCGTACTAAGACGAGACACCAGCTCGCCCAATAGGTTGTGGACGATAGACCAAAATAGTGAATTATGTAAATGTTCGTTTAAAAATGGCTACCACTTGAGATGCGAAAAGATACGGAAGAATAAATGACATATATGCAGATGGCGTGGCGTCACTCCTGCACTGTCTCTGAAATAAAATGAAGTTGAATCGCCTCCACCAGAGAGAGAAGGGAAACCATGCAAACGATACCCTTCAAAAATCCGCATAGACGATAAGGCGTCGTAACGAGCTTTCGTCCACCAATCCAAATAGCCCAGTCACAGCCACTGGAGACAAGAAAAGTGCGCCTGATGCGCAAAGCGAGCGACTCTCCTCGTGAATTCAGTCATGTTAATGACAGCATTTCTTATGGATGGAGGTCTAACTCTACGACCCTGGTCGGAAACCTCCGGAAAGCCTCCGCTCCGACTGACGTAATATGAGCCACGTGTACTTCCGAGTGCCGTAAAAAAAAGACGGCACGAAAAACAAAGATGACGTGGCTTGAATAACTGGCACGACTACCGTGACTTCACGGCCGCCTGCTCGCGTGGGGACACTTTCACGTAGATAACGCCTTTATTGACACTGGATCTGCGGAACCTACAGCAGAAGGTAATATACCGGTATAGACTGATCCTTGAAATTAAGTGCATGCGCATGAGATGAAAGGCACTCACGTGTTGGTGCTCGACGCATTCAAGGTGACTGATGCTCTGTGCGGTATCTTTCCGTGTTGACTGAGATATCTGACCAATAAAGAGGCCTGTCTTGAGTGTGAATCGGTACATAACAGAACGACAAACGAAGGCGTTATGCTGTCTCTTTTGAAGTGACTAGGGTAAATTTTTCGACCGAATTGGTGCTAAGCAGTGCCCATTGAGTTGTTATATATGATTTCATTTGTTACAAATTATGTGTTCATTGCATCTATTGTATCGTTATACCATTGTATCATGATATCGCATTGAGTTCTTGTGTACATGTATGCCAACATTGTCATGTATATTAGAGCAAACGTCTTCACTGTAACGTAGTGATGTTGGTCGTGAGACATAGATGTGCCGAAATGTACGTGCCCTATTACTGGAGTGGTGTGAAGCCTTTGTGTTCTGTTCATACTGTAAATAAATGTTTCTAAACGGTAAATAGTCATGGATAACCTACGAGCAGAAAACAGTAAACTCGTACGAATAAAAAAAAAACGTAAACGTGGGAGAAGCTAAAAAGATGTCTCTTACCGGCTTTAAGAATCGCCTTCGCACAACGCTGCGTATTGATAAAAACACGAAAATTACCTGCCCAGTATTGCTGGCTGTTCGTAGATCCTCAGTGTCCCAGGAACGTTTAAGTTAATAGTACCGAATGCAGGACAAATGGGTAGGGATTCATATATAAGCCCGAGTTGTAGTAACCATTTCAACTAACTCAGCTGTAACCGTGCGCGTATCTGCCCCCGTCCTAACAACACTATAACCGAAGCTCAGGCACCCTTATGTACTTTCGTGTGAAGTCCTCGCCAAGTTCATTCTTCTCTTTCATTTAATTACTTAACCTCCTTGCCCTAACGTATGCCAGCAAACCAGACACGCGGTTGATCGATCTTACAGCTTTCCTTCACTGTCTCTCCTTCTTTTGTCTAGCATAAACTATTGTGAATGCGTTTCGGTGCAACCATACTGGGCTGTAACATGGCCGTTTCATATTTTGAAGAAGAAAATGATTTGGGGTTATGGTGGACGTATACGAACAGTAATGATTTGATTGATTGATTGATTGATTGATTGATATGTGGGGTTCAACGTCCCAAAACCACCATATGATTACGAGAGACGCCGCAGTGGCGGGCTCCGGAAATTTCGATCACCTGGGGTTCTTTAACGTGCACCCAAATCTGAGCACACGGGGCTACAGCATTTCCGCCTCCCTCGAAAATGCAGCCGCCACAGCCGGGATTCGATCCCGCGACCTGCGGGTCATCAGCCGAGTACCTTAGCCACTAGACCACCGCGGCGGGGCAAACGGTTTGGTTGATGCATTGCAGCTTTATTGACCTTATCAATTCACTTTACGATATACAAAAATATGAAAACATCAGTTTAAAATCCGGAGTGGTGATGCCGATATGGCTTACGTAAGGTCGTTCATATGTAACCGACTAGAGGCTTCTAATATTAAGATTCCTTTATTCCTTTCTCGTTTTGCCACTGCCTGGATGCAAGTTACTGGATCCTTAAAGGGCCCTGCAACACTTTTGTGGGTAGCCATGGAATGGCTTCACTTGAAGAGTTTGCTGACTCACAAATCAACTGCAGCATTTTTTTTAATTCGTCCAGTACGACAGTAGTTACAAATATTTTTCGCTCGCTTCAATTGATTTATCTCAGGTATTTTCGAGAAAAAAGCACGGGAAGCTAAGCTGGAAAGTATGGCACGATGTACACGCGAGCGAATACATCTTCATAAAGACCAGGCGTGTGCTCTGCTGTTTTGTGCTGGTTGGACTGAATATTAACGAGGGACATTATCAGAGACTCGATTTTTTGACTTTCGAACATTTCCTTACCGTTTTGTTGTGATATGTGCGTATAAGTGTATCTTTTCATATCTGGGCCCGAGTGTTCCATTTTCCATGCACTGCTTTGTACGTTTTACTTTAAGATACGTGTTCAAGTTTCACTCAAGGGCTAAGGAGTAGCCAGAACCATATTTGTTCGCCAACATCTCCTTATATATCATATCAATAAAAAATGAGGTACGTCACGGGCACCTTGAGATCTTGAACACATTTTTCTTTTGATCAAACGCGCGGCTTTTAAAGTGTGATGGCGCGCTAGTGCACAGCTGGGCTCGTGGTAGTTCCTGCGGTGGCCGCAGTACATCCCGAGCGCGCCATGCTCAAGTCAGCCAATGGCGTTAAACTTGAGTCATTGACGCAGTGATTTCAAGCATATAGCATCAATTGCCGGTAGAAAAAGGAATAAATTTTTTGGTTGAATTCGAGAAGTTATTGTACATTTCAGGTCACGTGCTATCCTACAATGTTTGGCTAACGTGTTCTCCGGCGCCTCTATAGCTATAGAGGTTTTCGGCAGCTATAGAGGCTGCCAATTCGTAGTATACTACGAATCGGTAGCGTTTTCTGACAATGCTGAAAAAGTGTTTTAGTGCCCCTTTAACGCACAAAAGCTCAATAGAAACCTTTCCCGAAAGCGAATATTTGGGAGCACCTCGTAATCAACCACACATTTTTATAAATCCTAGTAGTAGTACATGTTTAGGGACTAGTTGGTGCATTGTTGAAACAAATTGTATCCAGAAGAAGGAAACGATGATACTTGCGACACTTGCGCAAATGTCATCATCTATATTTCCAAATATGCATTTTTTGTCGCACGATCGTTCCTTTTATCAAATGATCCCTACTAACACACACTTGGGGTATTCTATATGTAACGACTGCATCTATATATAGTGACACAATAACACGTTTCATTGCCATATTGATCTCGCAACATACATCTGTCGTCCTCGAACTTTCTTTAGTCGAATGTTTCTAACGTGGAGGATGTTTGACTAACCTCTTCTCGGAGTTCTGCTTCCTTTTTTCCCTCTGTGTATCGGAAGCAGCTCCACGTTTCTAAGGGAACAAAGGGCGTAATGAGACCGCTTAATTCTCTCCCTTATTGGCTAGAAGCTCCACATTCAGCATATTGCGCTGTCATGTGTATGCGCACGTTGAATTAAGTTAAATACAACATGATAGATGTCACGTGGGAAAAACTTAATGAGGATCTCAACGCGCAATAGTGACGCAAAGCCTTCGCTGCTCTACTCTAAAAACGGTGTCGAAGCAACTGCTCCCAATCGCGGCTACCGAATTTCATTTAGAACGAAATAAAAAAATGTCCCCGCACATCACCCTTTTGAGAGAACAAAAGAAGTCCCAGTAACACGCATTTATTTGAAGGCGTTACTTCTTCCATTATGACCCATTGTGACGCATGGAGATGCGAAATATTTCATCCCTTCACGACACACAAACGCTGTACTGTACTGTTAAAAACTTTAAATGAGTCTTTGTATAAAGAAATTTCACAACAGTAATGCTGAACCACTGACCGATTTCTATTTTCCCGGGGTACGGATTGTACGTGCGTGTGCCGACGGAGGGGTGTTCAGTTTAGCGATTTTCTAATCTCTTCAAGCGTTGAAAGTGAGCCTGTTCTATAGGGAAGAAAGGTTTCCGGTCTCGCTGATATACGGACCCTTATCGGCACATACCACTGATACTCGAACGGTCAGGCGCTTCAGGCGACCGTCACCGCTGCTCGCTCACTGCCCATTCCACCGGTGAGTTTCTCATTGACATTTTGCTCTGGGAAAACGAAGCAGAGAGGGCTTTCATATGAAAGGAAATTAGACAACTTCCAGACTAAAACCTGTAAGGCCAATATTTCAACAATTGTTATCAATTTGAGCGCACATGAAAAGCCTACATTCCGCTTGCCACGAGTTGAAATAACCTATATTTTACGAAGCGAAACTAATCAGCTGTGTTTATTTAAAAAAGAGGGGACCCTTACCTCTCCTTGACTAAGGTGCCTGGAAATAGTTCTAACGCTCAGAGTTCATACGCTTTGGTATGCTGCTTCGTTTTTCACGCACTGCTCCAAGGCCACGTAAAAAGCGCGTAGTTCAGATTGGCCGCTTCGTTCGCAGCTGCTCACGGAGAGAAGCGTCTACTGTTTGAATTAACTGATCATTTTTTTAAATTAACTTTTGTGAAAGTTAATTGGTCCATGTGTCGAGTGTTGGGGCTTATACCGTTTTCGCTGTACGTCAATGCCCTCCCATCAACAATAGCGCCATCAAAATTTGTTATTTATGCCGATGATGCTGCGCTAATATTCTCTTAGAGAATTGTAGAGCACACTAAATAGCAAGCTATCTAGCATACAAACTCGGTTTGAATGTAATAAAGTAACCCTGAACAGAGACAAGGCAACGTACGTAGTATTCCGCCCCCGTTACAACAAGAGTTACACAGGAGGCTTGCAAAATCAGCTCATGGGTGGAACACTAGAACAACTAGAGAATATAAAGTATTCAGGGGTATTATTAGACTGCCACTCGAGCTGAAGACTACACATATCTAATATATGCATGAACTTAGCTTCCGCTTGCATTTTGCTAATAAAATGCAAATAGTGTTTTAATCTTAACATACTTGAAATTGCGTACTTTTCGATATCTTACTGTCACACAATATACTGTTATGAATCATGATCTGGTACGTATTAAACAGACGTAGACGTGTCCATCATTCGGTTACAGAAAATAGCTTTGTGCATTGTAACATATACATGACTGTACGATGATAATACCTTGCTTTAAAACCAACTTGGTATACTACCCTTCCTCATGACATGTGAAATGAAAGCGGCATTTCTTATAAATAATATTTTACGTGGGAATCATTCGTTATCACCAAATTTGTTCATTGCACCTAATCTTAACACAATGAATGCAAGAAATATCAATTTCAGCCTACAAGTTACTCGTAACACGTACGGCCAACAAGTTTCATGGCGCCAAAATTTGGAACGCAGTACTACTCAAAGTAAAAGTGGCTAATCATTTCACGCCTGCTGTGAAAAAATTGTACGTCTAAAATGTATGGGATTTTCTCCAATTTCTTTCTTATGCATTTCGTACTGAACTGAAATTTTATTTTTGGAGTTTTCGCAGAATGAAGTCTTTGCTTTTATTCCCGAAAATTAGATAAGCAGACGATTCTGTAGCTGCTATAGGTATATTGACTGTGGGCCGATACTATAGCAACAGTTCTTTGCACAAAAATACCGTAAAAACGGAAAATAAATAAAAATGAATTGAGTGGGAACTGTTGCTTCTATATTATATGTATACTATATAACTGATAACTTGAATGTGAATCATCAGTTTTGTACCAGGCTGATGTCTTTCAAAACGTAATTTTTGTGTATTCTGAAAACCAGAAGTGCTTGACCGGAAGTATTTGAAAGAGAAGCAAGAGAATCATCCGTTTCTGGGGCCACTAATTACGGCTGGTTCAGAACTTCTCTTTGACAGCGAGAGCGCACTCTCAGAGATGTTTACAATATTCGAAGGTCTATTATCATAACCATGCTGTCACCGAAACCATTTCAGTGGTTATTTGTAACTAACGTCAATTCATCAACTTAGTGAGGTTGTATTCCTCATACAATAATTCATCTGAACAACTAAACCGTGTAAATATCATAAATACCGGACAGTTAGTAACTCTTTAAAAGCTACCTAAGATTTGACATGGGTTTTATATACGTGAACATCTTATTCTCACTTTTGTTTGTCGTAATTAAAATGCACGTCAAACTTGTTTTTTACCGTACTGAAAAGCATGGCTTTCTGCTCAAAAACGTGTCCGCGTACGTACATTCGTAAATCAGATGGTGACACTTTATCTATGTTGCATCGTTTTGCTCTGTTTAAGCTAAATGTAAGTTCGTTGTCGTCCGAATATCTTACGTTGAACTTCAATTTGCAGGTTTACAGCTGAGATTGCAACACCACAGAAAACGTAGAGGTGCCGCGAGTAAGTTGCCAATATGGGCCGGAAGTTAGCGATGACTGCGAATCTGTTCTTTTGTATATCATGCTTCTCGCATCAGGCGACGACTTCAAACGTTCAAAGTAAGTACTTGAATATACATGGGCACTGTTGCCTGTAGACATCAGAAACAAATTGTCTGAGTTGCACGTAATAATAAAATATACATTTAGTAGTGAGAGCCAATAGTAAATCTTCAGTATATACCTTTTTTTCACATTGTAGGTTTTATCAAATCACAGCGACAAGCATTTTTTTTGTAAAAAAAATTACATTTCTGAAAAACACATATACATTCTTGAATAACCTTGGCAACAAGGTTGAATGCAATAAGGTTGATAATAAAAACATTTCCACTTTGACAGTACCTTATATAAAAAAAACGGCACCGAGCGATACAGAGCTGCCTGATATTCTCATCCATTTGCTAACTGCACCAAACTATGGTAGGCTCGTTTATAAACAAAAACAGAACAGGGACGTGGCAGTGAGCCGTAATAACAGTAATCTGTGAAGTCCTTATATAGCGAAATGCACGTGCACTGGCCACTTGAAGGGACGACCATGCCACACTTTTTCAAGTAACTATCGAATGGCCTCATAAATGAGTTTGTGGCGAATGTGCGACCTTGCAGACCGGCAGAATCTCGGTCTTCCCCAGAGAGGAGAGCGAGTCCGACGTGAATGCTGTGATCAGAAGTATTTTAATGATTGACTCGAACGCCAGCTTGCGCAGCCCTGTGGCAGCGGCAGCTGCCTTGCGCAAGAGCAAGTGTTTCGTCGTCTTCACTGCGATGCCGATGCAGCTGCCGCTACAAGTTTATTGCCTGATGGGTCGGTAGATAGATAGATAGATAGATAGATAGATAGATAGATAGATAGATAGATAGATAGATAGATAGATAGATAGATAGATAGATAGATAGATAGATAGATAGATAGATAGATAGATAGATAGATAGATAGATAGATAGATAGATAGATAGATAGATATGTGGGGTTTAACGTCCCAAAACCACCATATGATTTTGAGAGACGCCGTAGTGGAGGGCACCGGAATTTCAACCACCTTGTGTTCCTTGACGTGCGCCCAAATCTGAACACACGGGCCTACAACATTTTCGCGTCTCCATCAGAAATGCAGCCGCTGCAGCCGGGAGAATTCAATCCCGCGACCTGCGGGTTAGCAGCCGAGTACCATAGCCACTAGACCATCGCGGTGGGGCTTGCCTGACGGATCAACCACTGCGAAAATCTTAAGAATCAGCCAATTAGGTGCGAGCGCAATCAACGAGACTTGATGCACGCCCGTCCCGACGAGCACGCTGGAAATTGAACAAGGAGTGATAGTACGGGGCAAAGAAGTTACGTCATGACGTTGAGCACATTTTTTCTTTCGGCAAACAGGTGGCTTATACTTTAGGTGTGATTGCGAGTACTCAAGCGGGTACGTGGTGACCTTCGGAGGTGGCCGCGGGAGCTATGCAGCTTGCGATACTCAAATGAGCCAGTGACCATGGCTTTTCAATGTATGATGTCTCCTGGACAGTAATCTCTCCCAATAAGTACCGTGTTTTTCCGCTTCAATCTTTCTCATTTATAGCTCGTTTTCGTTGCGTAGAATAAAATATTTCTTGTAGGAGCCTTTGTTACTCTCTTCGTTTGTCTTCTTGTACTAGTTTGCTTTCATTTTGCCAGCTACCCAAAAGCCAAACGTCCTGCTAATTATTGCTGACGACCTGCGGCCAACCTTGGGTTGCTACGGCGACGAGTTGGCGCTGACACCGTCTATTGACAGTTTGGCTCGTGACGGCCTGCTCTTCACAAATGCACACGCACAGGTAACAATACAAACTAAATTTGAAAAGCCTTTTACAGATGATATGCCCTTTTGAAATCTGTATCTCACAACCTGTATTGTTTTTTCGCAACGTTCCTTATATTTCTAGCAGAAACGTAATATGCGGGTTTTATGCATACAATGGGAAGCTACATGCTTGAATAGATTTTTATGAAGGCTCTAAACATAGAAGCGAGCTGTTGCTAGCTGAACATTCAGTTTATGAACAAAAGAAATCAATGTAAGGTTTCACGTCTGAATACTCACAGTGCTGCCGCTTCAACACAAAGCCAGGATTTCGAACTAAAGGCAAAGCTGGAGGAGAACCGCGACAGAAAGATCCATAGACGAACGTGTTCCCTCTGGGCTCCGTTACAAGTTTATAAGCCTTCTCGCTTCGTGTGGAAACGTAAAGGGATAAAGAGAGAAGGATAGAGGACAGTCGGGTTGCTTGCTTTAGGTTGTTTCAATAAACCACTTTGTTCTATACAGAAGTTGTGGGATTGTGGTTGACGCGAGGGCGAGATTTTGGCACACGCAACAGTACACCGCTGAGCGCATTTGGTACGTGGCCAAAAGCAATTAGTCATCTACTGAGACACCACAAAGCTTTTCAGGCAGCAAAAGTACCTTGGTTTGGGCGAGTGGGTTGATCATTAGAGAAAGCTTCAAAATGGCATATGACGAAAACGAAACAGATACCAGTCTTGTTGCATCTACGCATACATCGTCTATGACGTTAGTGCTTTTCAAGTTTTTTTTTTCTTTCTTCAGGCACTTTCCCTCAACATGCACTGTTGCTAAGGGGCTATGGCATTGCGCTCATTAGTAAAGCCCGAAGATGAATGTTTTCTGCTTTTGTTACCGAGGGCAAATACTTAATTAAAAATGCCTCACGTAGTTCTTTTACTTGTGATGCCATAACGTTAAAGAACTCGTTTTTACACTAATTTCCTTGCCAGTGCCGTTAGTTGCGAGTGACAAATCAGCATTATTCGTGATGTAAAGCTCGTGGTAGATGCAAATAAATAAGCAATAAAGTACTTGGTTTTACGGGGCGTGATAACGCTTTCGCTTTATACATTGTACTCTTAAAGGGCGAGTTTCAGCGCGTGTTCAAGTTTCTGACGATGTCATTCTTGATTTTTGAACATATGATTAGTTTTCATGCCTGACATCGTTTCTATTTCTAGAGTTTTCTTGGTACTTTTTGCATTCCACTAATTTAGCACAAGCGTATAA
The DNA here is from genome assembly GCF_043290135.1 of Rhipicephalus microplus. NCBI lineage: Eukaryota > Metazoa > Arthropoda > Arachnida > Ixodida > Ixodidae > Rhipicephalus > Rhipicephalus microplus. The sequence continues at coordinate 272,301,207 of NC_134701.1, read as the reverse complement.
TACCGTTGCCTACAAAGCTTATCAGGTAGAAGGTAGGCTAAGCTTACAATTAGTACTTATTAGGTTCTCGACCTTACACGTAAGCGAGGTCACGCATAGCTTTAAAGTGGGGAAGCATGATAAAAGTTATCACCAATTTCGGAACAATTTCTGCATTTTACAGGAAACAGTTAAATCTCTCGATAGCTTTACGCAAGACGGAGGACGCATAAATATGTAAGGATCCTAAAATTCTCAGATGGGCCGTTCGTTCGCAAGGAAGTGGCTATCTATAAATACACGTTTTTTTAGGAGCTTTTTCGGCAAGATTCTAATGTTGGCACTTTTTCCGCTGCCGGCAGAGATGCCTGGCAGCCGGCGCGTTCGCCAGTGTTTCCGGTGTACCCTTCTCGTGTGGCCGCTCAAGACAGTTATTCCAGCAATGCTGACTAGATTATAGACCGTCGGGCATTTGACTCACGGCAGTGGTCAGTAAAACATAAAGGAGCAAATGGTTAACGTGCCAACCGACGTATCTAACACTGTGCCATACGTGCCAGCCAGGAAGCGTGCTGGACAACTGAACATCATGCGCCGGCTCGTTAACAAACCTTCCTACAGAAATGTCCTCGCCAAGAAACGTCTGGTGCACTTCCGAGCAAGCTCCTCTAACATCATTCACTTTGTGGACATGGCGGTGTTTCTTTTTTTTTTTTTACGAGAGACTTGCTTAGATTATGCATGGTGAAAGACACTATACAGAGAGAATCACTCTGTCGGAGGAAATCACAGGTAAGGTCTTCCAGGCAAATCGCACCTTTGACGACATCACCACCCCAGCCTTATATACCTTACTTCGTTTCGTGAATAATTAACTTTTGCACCGCTGTTATCGACGATATCAATTCCTTCCTAGCATTTAGTATTCACATAAGAACTCTTGAGTTAATGACACACTTCTAAATCAGAGCGCAAAGGGATTCACCTGCACGTGCAGCAGTTTTTATGGCTGTGAAAAATCCGTAAAGCAGGGGTTGTTTCCAAACGTCGGCTTGACACAACCCGTGTTTACGAATTTTTTTATCAGATGCCTACATCTTCTTCTTCCTACAGTTTTTGGTTTTTGTGACTGTCATTCCTTTTTGCAGAAGTCTCAGACACGTGACCTGCCAATACTTCGCTAGCAGCCCGGTCTGCAAATGACTGACTTCGTCACATGCTTGTTTTTTGTAGTTATTTGATAAGTAAGTTTAAGAGCTGCAGACACGGATGATCTCCAACAATTACTTCGCGCAGCATTCCTTGCAGTCAACGTGTCAAAATATAACCACGGAACAAAAGCTACATTTCAAAATAGAGAGTCCAGATTTAGTGAATCTGGAAACTGGTCTCGATATACATTGCTCGAATCCCGACACAAAAGTATCTTCAAAAATGACCCATATACATGAGACATAGGGAAGGGGAAAAGTCGCCTTTCAAATGACAATGTTAGAAGACATTTTGTACAATGCACCCACATTCCTGTGCCAGCCGGCACTTGTTCCAGTAAAGTTTGTGATAGTGGCCACCTAACTCAGGTAAGTTTGGGACCCTTGCTCAATATTAGGCAGACCTGCAAAGAAGGGGTATTGCCCGAAACTGATGGTCTCCGTTATCACACCAAGCATACTTTCTAGAAATACAGTGGTTACAAGAACCGTGTAGCAGCGAGGCGCCTTCGACGCGACCATACCAACAGCTTAGTGGCTGTGTCATTTCTTCGCTTAGTAAATGGTAAAGTAAACCAGGCTGAAACAGCCTGGTTTACACCTTCCTATTCTTGTTATTAGGTGCAGATCAAGGAATCTCAGGTTGCAAACCTCAATTAGGTGGGCCCCCTCATCACGTTGCCTGGTCTGTGTGCACATAGTCCCTATAATTCAGCCTAAGTTCAGTCTGGCAAACTTGATTTCACGAAGTTTTCGTACTAACAAAGAGATTTCGGTTCCAGCAGTTACCCATGGAGTTTAGTGCTATGATGAACCCGATTTAATGAACCAGCCTGGTGGCCACAACGCGATTCAAGGAAGTTTTTCAGAAATAACTTGAGTAATAAAAGCGCCGACTTCCTTCTCATTTTGCCGAGTCGGGTGTCACTTTGAGTGCGCGCTTTAGGCGTATCGCCTTAAAACGCCTCGGCCCCTTACCAGTGGCCTTACTCACGGCCTTCGTTTGAAGAGATTGCACGCCACGCTTATGCACGAAGAAATGGACTCGGCAGTCGGTAGTACTCTTACGAGTTCATAAACAGCGGTAGACGCGCAGGCTCCATCCAACCCAAAGCCCGCCACCGTCTCCCCAACGCGCGTGCTCGGAAGTAGCTTTGCAGCTGTGGTGCCAGTTGTAACGCTATCATAGAGGGTGCTGGCGAGCTTTGGACTGGGTGCGCCGCGACATTACTGCAACCGCCTTAGTAAGTCTACGGCGTCTACCACTGTTTACACACATGGAATAGGTTGCTTTCGTGATTCTATGGTACTAGTCTCCTTGCAAACTTCTGGCTGAGTTCATTCGCACAATGACTTCACTCGCTCTCGGCGTCTCCGCCTATCACTCGCCCGTCATTATTTCACGTAGCCGTCTCCACGTTAAAGTGGATAGGCAGTCGGCGCCCCGTCTGCAAATCTACGCAGATGCGCTTCGCTATGAGTGGTTCGACTCTATTGTCGGCGAATAAAGCGTGTTGGCTATCTACGCCCTTCAATGGCAAATTAATGCACGAAGTCGGCCTAACTTTCCTATAACATGCGAGATAAACGCAGTGTGACAACCAATGGGCCGCTGGCTTTCGGTCACAGTCGTGTTTTGCACAGTGCTCAATGTTTTCATTTACTTCTTGTTCAAGCGGCTACGACAAAAGAACAGAGAGAGTCTGTATTTCTGCTTAAACAGATAAAGTGGAAATTTGTGCCCCCTACTCATCTGTTTGCATGAATGCGTGTAAAGATATAGAAATGCGCAGTTTGACGTCTTTTTTTATCGCTATAAACGGCCTTCGCAGAATAGTTTTGTGATTTGCAGTATCGCAATAATTTCCAAACAACCAACAACTTACCGGACGGCGTCGCTGAAATTCTTTGTTCACAGCTCCAAATTTAGTTCTCCTTTCTTTTACAACAACGCCAAATACGTGATTGTAACGTGGATGTGGCATGCTTGAACCACAAAGTGGCGCTCAAATTGAAATAATTTTAGGTATGGATGACACACCCATTGTTCATACCAACACGTGCATGCACTGGCATATTAAAGTGCGTACATGCCTCTGAAAGTGCAATGCTTGTGAATATCGCATAGGAATACACACAAGCATCTGATGCTGCGCCGACACAACAGAATAAGCTATACACTCTGTGAACGCGCGTGATGTACGCACACATGCCAACAGATTGTCTAGCAGACGATTCAAAGGAGCGATTCACACGATGAGGTTTTGCCCTTTAACGGCTGGTGCCGGCTCGGGTGGATAATACTTTATTAGCCTGCTGATGCACGAGTTATATCATGTTAATACATTCAGAGAACACCTTCTCTAGTTGACTAATCGAAGAGATGGTTCGAAAGAAGTGCGCTGCGTTCATACTACAAAGCAACAAAATCATGAAGAGAAGCAATGCTTTCATTAGACTCGCGCACTGTTCTACAGCCTTGCGACTTTTCCTCATAGCCTCATCATCGTGCGCAAGGAGGAATAAATGTTTAAAAAAATGTCCTTCATTGTACGGAATGGCATACATGGCACAAAGCCAGATTGCTATGTCTTTCAGATTGTCATTTTTAAGAGTAGGTCTGGTAATTTGAGCACCGAAAGGGAATACTGGCTGAACCGGACGAATGATCCAACGCTGTCCAGATATCTTAACCAGAGTTCAATAAAGAAAAAATACACAGTCGAGACTATTAAAATATTTACTAAGAGTTTTTCCATAGATTGGCGGACAGCATCTCTCGCGACATGCCTGCTTCTTTCTCTCATCTTCACTGGGTAATCTTTAACGGCGTGCTCATACGCGATACAGAATACTCTGTGTTAACTTTCTTTCTTTCATTTCTAAAATTCTTTTTTTTATTATTCGTGGCCAACATTCTTTGAAACACATTGTATACGCTGGACACTAGTATCACTGAACTACCTGCCCACATTCTGGCCAGCGTAACTGGTCCTGTTACCCTTCAAGATACTTTTTTTATGTTGCCTTTCACATAGTGTGCCTTTCGCAACAATAATATAAGGGCTCAAACGAATGGTCTAGGCTATATTCATGCTTAGCTACTGCAAATGAGGAATCCACTTGCCTTTTACGCAGCAGTCCAAATCTTCTCAGGGCAGTAAATCATCTGATCCTTTCAGCAAACTTTGAGAGAGTCGCAGCGCTTGTTAGCGAGACGCCGCTACTTTCCTGTGTGGCCATGCGTACTTCGCAATCAGAATAGCGAGTTAGAGGAGCTGGCAACCATCCACATTTTGCAATCACTGCGGATGGACGGAATAGTAAAGTACCGATTGGCTTGCTGCCGCTGCCAGATGAGTGTTTCAAGGCAAACGTGCGCTGAATCCTAAAGGGACATCATACCATACGGACCGAAATTAAGGCTATGTTAGCATAACGAATATTTCTCGTGGAATAGCGAAGCGTTCGCCTATAGTTCTACTATGCTCCAGCATTTAGAGTAGTTGCCAGGTGTCGTAAAATGCACTCAGCCGCTCAAAAGATGCAATTATTTGTATAGGTGTGCACGTGGTCGGAGGTGGGGGGGGGGGGGCACAAATATAGCTCCATACATTGACTTAAAAGGGAGGAGGGGGGCGATGAGGCGTACGTTCACCCCCTTGAAGGGGAAACCTGCTAATTTTTTGGTCATCAGGAAAATGGACGACCGTGTAATTGTTGACACATTCACCGCAAGCTTGCTCGTGGAGAAATACTGTCTCAGTATATGCGCCATTATTTAAACGCGGATCAGTTTAGGAGGCCGGGCTGTGGTATGCTGTGATCGTGCGATGTCGTTAGTCGCTTGTCGTAACGCAGGCAAAACCAGATATACCATCGCCGTCTGTGCATGTGCTCGCGCCAAGGAGAAGTTTTACTTCTCTCCTTCGTCGAGCACTTTGATGACTATATTATGTGCGAAGTACTTAAGGAGTAAAACCACGTACAAAAATAAATAAGAGGAAGCAAGCAAGAAAAGAAAGAGAGAAAAAATACTAGAAAAATAGATAGAAATAAAAATAGTAAAAAAAGACTGAGAAAACCGGAAATTACAAAAAGAACAAAAGGGAGCATGAAAAAAAGAAAACAAAAGATAAAAAACGATGAAGGCTGCTCAGCTTCGCGCTACCATCAGCCTTGACACCACTAGAACGACGTTTTATTCATTTTAAATAAATGTATATAAGAATAGGTTGGTGCCAATGCGTGGCGCCGGCTATACTCCTCTTCGCTCGCACAACAGTCGACATCGCATATCAGTTAACACACACAAAGCGATACGTAGGTACATAGCACAACACTTATGCACTGTGTCTTAGCTTTTCATTACAGAAATGTGTCCACAACACACAGAGTTTCGAAAGACACAAGTAATCACGCAATGAAAATGTCCACAGAAAACGTGAAAGTTCACTAAAATGTGAAAGGTGATCATATCTCTTAACACAGCACTGTTTTCACAAAGGTTTTCACAAAGCTATTTTTGTGAAACATACCAGTTAACGATAAGGCCAATACATTTTCTTTTTGTTGATTTAGTACTTTTGAGATACTTCTGATTGTCCCAGAAAGGGAACTATACTGCACGCGTAGCAGTGGCTTGTCGGTTTCCTTTTAGCCATGGACCCACGATTTTTGCTACTGATGAACCCTGCTGCGTGATCACGTGTGTTCTGCTTACCTTAAAGAAGTGTTTTGTGTAGTACCCTCACTGCTTACATATGGAAAGGATAATGTGATGTGAAGATGTTCAGCATGTCAACAATATGGCAAATCAGTTCTTGGTAATCCCGTAGTTCCATCGTAGGTAACACCACGATGATGGCACGGTCGAAATATCGACAACGCGCTTTGATCTCGCAACCGATACTTAATAGTTCTCACCTTTCATTAAGCTCTTTTCATATTCGCTGTGAACTTCCAACCTCACTTTCAACATCTTATCTTTATACGAAATAAAGTCTTAGTGAGGACCTTCTTTTCATTCGTCCATCAGTGATGCCTTCCTGAGCTGGCTTGCAGGAAAAGGTGGCCACTGTTCTAAGTCTCACATCCCATCTGTCTTTCAGCAAGCGCTCTGCGGGCCAAGTAGGACATCCTTCCTGACGAGTCGAAGGCCTGACACCCTTCGCATTTACGAAAATCACTGCCACTACTGGCGCCACACTGTGGGAAACTTCACCACTATACCACAGTACTTCAAGGAACATGGCTACCACACTGCCAGCGTGGGCAAAGTTTTTCACCCAGGTTCGTCATGGCGATATTGCACCTGATGCAATGCCTACAAAGGGTCACGTTTGCTGTCGATTAAACGATAATGTATGTTTGGCTACTTGAAATACGGTTATCTCTAATAGATAGCCAAAAACATATGAAAAAGGGAGAGTACACTACTGATCAATAACAAAGAAATTATCAGAAGTTGAAAGGTGGATGCCAAATAACATGCATGTTAAATGCATTTAGTAAATACCCATAAAACTTCATGCGAGAGTACAAATCTGCAGAGCTGTTTACGAGAACGCACGTGGATATTCAGGAAGCAGCCGGCCAGGATTAGCGTAGTTACAGCCTTCACAATGCGTCGCTAAAATATTTTACCAGTATGAGAGGAATGTTTATTTTATTGTGATTCCAACTTGCCCTAACCCATAATGCTTAGAGTAAATATGCGTATTGAAATGTGTTTTAAACACAACTTGGAGACAACAAATGAACTCACCAGGGGCGATGTCAAAGAGAGAAACAGGATCGAGATCAGGTGCAGCTTAGGTAACGGAAGGTACAAAGGTGTGCGTAGTGCACGAATATGTGTTTATGTGTATCAAATATACGTGCTCCCCCCCTCCCCCCCCCCCCTGATCTGGAAATGTTTCTATGCGTTAAGCTTTCCGCTAAAGTGCTTAAATAGGTAGAGACAATCTTTTGAAAATCATGAAAATGGGCCGTATTTCATTTTGAGATATACTTAACAAATCTTTTGCTCGATGCAATTCAGAGTATGTCGTGCATTTTTGTATCTACAGGACCACCAACTGGCCGTCACCTGGACTACCCTTACAGCTGGTCTGTCAAGCCATTTACTCCAAAGTCGCTCTATTTCGAGAATAAAGAGGTAAAGCGTTCTTCATCTTTCAAAGCGATCTTACTCCACAGTAAGAATATCAGAAGGGAATTCCAACGTTAGTCCGTGCCACACAGGGGCGTCTGCGCAGCAAGCTGGTGTTTCGTGAGCAGCGTCACCATGGTCCGAGGAAAATGGGCCGTCTCGACCACCTTCCACGCCTAGCTGTGCGTGGCTTAGCCATGTTTGGGGAGAAGGGTGTTTTGATCATTGTGTGGATGATGGGTTCCTGGAACTTCAAGTCTTTCCTGTGAAGGTACACTCCCCTTTTGCCCGGCTTCTCGTAGATGGCACCCCGGGGCTCACCCACTCAGAGAAAATTGGTAGTCGCCATTTCAATATTTTTCTCTCCTGTCTTCTAATCTCTTCTGTTACAATTTTCGGAGGCCGCTTGGAATAACCGTGTATATGGGTCCAGTTTTGAATATAATATAAAAGGTTAGAGCGGCATTGGACCGTTGGCGCCTGCAGCCTTACATGTTAACTGCTGCAACGTCCCCTAGTTGGACTTCATGATGGGTGGCCGCCAGTGCTACCGAAATATACAAATTTGCTTTGAAAACACCTTGAATTTGCCGTTTACTTAATCGTTATCCTCACAAGGGGGTACGCACCGACGAGCTAACCCCTTTTAGCCAATTTAGAGCAACCTATCTGAAACAGCAAGTTATACACAGGGAAAACGAAAAAAAGAATATAGAGAAGAGTGGTTTACCTATTTGTCGAGCCGAAATGTTTATCTGAAACCTCAGTACTGTAAGGCGACTGAAATTGCTAGCGGAGACCTTCTGCTGAAGTCGCCCCAAAGCCAACCATACGAAAAACTTTAAAGCTGCGCCGTAAGCTTAGGCAATATTCGAAAAGCTGTTTCAAAACATATATCAATTAGCAGCTCACGTGGGGTTGTGTCAGAAACAGTACTCCTCAAACTGTCTGAAAATGAATTCTCAAAGGTATGGAATTGTCGAAACGTGACCACTCTGAAACGCATCAACATCAGACGTGACAACAAAGAAATTACAACCAAAAATTACTATATACTACAAACCTTACCATATACCACAAGCCGTGCTATATACCACAAGCGATTGAAACCGGGTACATCAAACTACCCATCCATTCGTACATACCCAATTCAAGGTGATGTTTTAAATATCAGCGATTTGGCCAGGGTTCACCTAACTGCTGTGGTTCTGTGCAATATGTGGAGGCAAAATCCACCTTTTTCATAAGTGTGCGAGCACAACTCACTGCATCAACTATGACGGTCATCATGCAGCCTACTTGCCTTCCTGTCCAAACTGGAAAAGGGAGAAGGACACGATCACTCTCAAGGGCATTTCATTCAAAGAGGCCCGTAAAACGGGGCTCACCTTTTCACACCACGCCCTACAATGATGCGACATGCCGGGTGGAGACGTCGCACCGACCCTCACCACTCATTTGCTCAGAGCGAGCCATCGGCTATGGCACCTGCGATAAAGGCGGCAGTAGTGTAGTCTACTCCGCCAACGTGCGAACAGGGCTGGTGACTTCAGGGTGATCGGGTTACAACGCCTCGTGTCATGGGTCAAGGCCCGAATCTCAAGCCACAAGCTCAGACGTGCGGGCATCCAGCGGCTCCTATAGGAGGCATCGCACACTTTATCACCTCATCTAGTGACGAGAGGGTATCACCTCATCTGGTGACGAGAGGGCGGCGCAGTTCTCGCGACCACGCAAAGAAAGCAAAAGCGAAATAATGGGGCAGGATGATGGCCCCGTTTCCTGAAACAGAAAGTATTCGCATGAACACCTCGCATCTTACTGGACACACAGCACCATCGTATGCTTAAAAGGCAGGTGAAAACACTACAGTGAAACACCTGAGGCCTTCTAAGCCTCTATGAAATACAAGAACTCCCTTATTAATTTAAAAGTGCTCTATGCAAGAGACAAAAATATATAACCCAAACCTGGTAACTTTCTCCGTCACAGCGTCATTTTTCGTTAGCACTAAAGTGATGTGGTGGCGTCATTTCATGGCGTAGCAATTATAATGAGTAGACGTGTAGCGTGTGCTCATCAAACACTTGAGAAAGCTATTGAGGCAGTTACCGACATGCAATCAGGTCGTATATTGGCAATTGGCAGGTCATATCAAAGTCATACCATATTATTTTCTTTATTGTCACCCGCACCGAAGTAGTACTTACCAGACAAAGAACAGGATACAAACAGTGCCCACTTATACTGTTTGTCTGTTGGCAAACCACCCTTGTGGAATATAAGTGGTGAACCACTTAATGTTCCTCACGTTCTCATTCAGAGCAGTAGATTAGATCGTGTGAGAAAAAAGTGCTTCGCGTAATCTTATGAAATCAAATTCCGCAGCACCCTGGGACAAAAAAACATGGGACATGTTCACAGACAAGGAAACTATTTTTAAATACAGGTCGCTGTTCACGATTTTAGGGGATATTCATTGCTTTCTCGTCATATATCCGGGCCATCCCTGCATGACCTCTGAAAGAAGGTAGCTGCCGCGATAGCTACATTCAGAAAACACTTGGCTTGGAGCCCTTTGACACATGGGCATTGAAGAGGCATTCGTTAAAATGACATCCCTATAATTTGATTACCGCAATCATATGCAATGAATTCTTACTAGACTCATTTCCCGTACCTCTCGTGATTTTATTACTTATATGCTTGACACACTTATAGAGCGCTGAATTTTAGGCCTCTTATACAGCCACTTACCGCTAACATTGTTCGCATGTGAATTGTGCTATTCTGTCAAATGAGGCCCCGCCGCGGTGGTAAAGTGGCTAAAGTACACGGCTGCTGACCCGCAGGTCGCGGGATCAAATCCCGGCTGCAGCGGCTGCATTTTCAATGGAGACGAAAATGTTCTAGGCCCATGTGGTTAGATTTGAGTGCATGTTAAAACACCCCAGGTGGTCAAAACTTCCATAGCCCTCCACTACAGTATCTCTTATCATCATTTGGTGGTTTTGGGACGTTAAACCCCACATATCAATCAAATCATTTGTCAAATGAGCTGGTGCTCAAATAGTACTCTTTGGACAATAAATTACCCTTGAGCCACAAAACACCGCATATAATTGTGTATAAACTTATCCCTCTATATACTTCACGCCCATTCCGATGTCACCGACAATAATAAGGGCGCCCTTCTGCAGTGACATCATGAAATTGAGCTAGTATTACAAACTGAAGGTTGCTTTTGTTGGTAACAATCCATTGAGACGTTACTTACAGTGCATATGCGACAAGAAAAAAGGGTAGGATAAGTGGATGCAAAGAGCGCTATGGCTGCTGATGCAATATCGCTCTTAGCGTCTATACTAATCACGTCCGTTTCACCATTGTCTATGCACTGTTACTAACTCCTCGGTGGGCGCTTCGAAAATGTGAAATCTTTGTTACACAACGGAAAGGGTCAAAAGCAAGCACGTGGTGCGTGGTCGTCATGCAATCTTTCACGTTCCTATGATCCAAGGGTACAAGATAATAAATGAAAGCAGCACATTTGTAGAGTTCGGCTGTATGATCAACAGTTACATGGCAGTGAATGCCTTGGTATATAGAAAATATGTATCAAAACATTCGCTGACATGTCACTGTTAATAATACAGACTAATTACACGCACGTGGTGCCTTCGTTCGTCTACTGTTCATATTGACTAAGTTTAGTTCTTACAGACTTGCCTCATTTTGTGTACCCCGAGTCTACATTGATGACCTACAAACAAACGCAGCTACAAATTTTAGTTTTTCTAAAGCTCACAGAGGCCCGTCGGCACTGTTGATTTTTTTTTCTGATATTCAAAATCAGGCTAGAAGGTAAAAGAACAAACATCTCGATTATTACAGAATTAGTTTAGATAATAAGTAAGGTGTCACAACATATGTTATGTGTGTTAGAATAATTTACGCAATTCACCATGGCATTACTGTCATTTCACTTTAGCTGATCACAAACAGAGGATTATTTCCATTTAAACTTTATTCTTTTTTTTTCAGTTTAGGTAGTGAAATTTCATAGCGCATGAGTTAAAGCTCACAGTGTTTCATATAGAGTATGAGTTGCGTATCGAGTATGATTTTCTATGTGACTTCCAGGTTTGTCCTGACCCCAGCGGTGGCCCCAAGGCCAACCTTCTGTGTGCCGTGAACGTATCCACACAACCTCTACAAACACTGCCGGATCTTGAGAACGTTGAAGTCGCGACAAAATTCTTGAGCAAGTGGACGTCGAGAGAAGGTGGAAACAGCCCACAGATGCCATTCTTCCTGGCTGTAGGCTTCTACAAGCCCCACATTCCTTTCCGAATACCTAAAGAGTACCTAGGTAAGTATCCCTACCTTTATTTGCTTTTTGTGGTTGTTTCTATTCGTCATTTTACGGTGCAAAGAAGGCAGATAAGTTTACTCCTAAAGTTTGGTCAAAGCAGCTCGATTATTCCAGAAGAAGGCGCTTTTGGCGCTTTGCGTCTGATGCAGATGAACTTGGTGTCATCGACTCAAGCTCGCGTCGTGTATAACACTTTGGGTAAACCATCTTGTTCAATAAACCACGTCATCAGTTACACGTTTCAGTGATGGCAGCGCTTTTTGTAGAAAAAAGCTATAATATAGAAGTGCAGCCCTAGAAAGTGAGCCGATCAAATTAATAGTCGTATGCACCAGTTTACAATAACTGATATTCTATCAATCGTACGCTTGTCGGTTATCAGCCATTTCTGATAAGGCTATCATCTTTCAAGATGGTGACTTGTCATTTCACGTTGTCACGTTTCGTTGTTGCTTGGATGTGAACGCATGGCCGACGTTGTTGCCTGTAGCGAGTGGCATGTTGCACTGATAAGCATGTGGATGAAGGTCCAGTATCTGGCATGGATCGATTGACTGATATGTGGGGTTGAACGTCCCAAAACCACCATATCATTATGAGAGACGTTGTAGTGGAGGGCTCCGGAAATTTCAACCACCTGGGGTTCTTTAACGTGCACCCAAATGTGAACACACGGGCTTACAACATTTCCGCCTCCACCGGAAAGGTAGCCGCCGCAGCCGGGATTCGAGCCCACGACTTGTGGGTCAGCAGCCGCATACCTTAGCCACTAGACCACCGTGGCGGGGCATCTGGCATGTAGGAAGAAAAAAGTGAAAGAAAGATAGCATTGTACATTGTGACAGAAAGAAGGAAAGAAAGACAGCAGGCGAAAAACGCACATGACAAGTTTCGCTTGCCTGCCATATTCCCAGTAGTGAACGGGCTCCTGGATGTTTTCACACCTCAGTATTCATAGTCATAATTTTTACACCATGTATCTTTGCATCAATTACAGTGATAAATTTAGGTAATTTACATCGACATTAAAACAAACATGTTGTCATTTGTCGCACCATTTTTACTTATCAAATCCTTTCCTCTTGCTATAATACCATTACTAGCACTCTCGTAAAAAAAAAAGAAAAACAGTCCGGTCGGGTATATCATTCAGAAAAGCGGTGGCCATGAGTTGAACTTAATACATATCGCATGTGCACCCCGCCCTCCCTAACGTGATTTTTATGCTTCAAGTTCTTAAGGTGAACTAACATAGGCATTTGTTTTGAGACATTCGACTAGGGATACCAGCCTGAAGCGAGAATCAGCTGCAGCCTAATAGAAAGCGCACCGGCCCTAAATTGTGAGCGCTGAGAAGTGCGCGAAACCTTAGCTCACATATTTTGTGACTGCCCACTATACATGGCGCAAAGAAAAAAATGCTAACTTCAAAATTGCAAGCATCGAGTGAACGCCATTGAGTGAAAACCACATGTTATCGACAATGAACGACCAAACAGTGTCAAAAACTGCTACAAATGCTGTTTTAGACTTTACAGGAAGCACTAGACTAGATACTAGACTGTAGGGTGCTATGCTAAGCGGCTACTGTACAAACGCATCACCTCTTCTTGTCCTCATCATCATCCTTCATATATCTTTCCTTCCCCCTTCCTTTATTCCCTGTGTAGAGTAGCAGGCTTGAGCGAACTAACTCAGGCCGACCTCTCTGTCTTCTAATAAATTCTCATTCTCACACACGCACCGGGACAAGTTCACGTTCAAAAGAAACGTTTGTTGACGGCGGAGTAACTAGTCCTCAGGAGACTTGTCTCCCTGGGGATTTAATCTCAGAAAATTTGATCTGGAAAGAATAAATGCCCAAAGACTTACTTCGTCTTTTAACAGCTGAACTGTTCAAAAGAATCCTTTGTCCGCTCTTTATAACACAACCGCGAGGCGATGCTTTAAGCGAAGAACAGCATGGGTAAAGCTGAATGTGTGAAGAGCAAGGCTAGCGTTGCGAGTTGAGGCTGGTCTAGAAAGGGTATCGAGAAGGTGGGTGAGGCTGGGTTAAGACGTGGAAAGCACAGGGTAGAGCTATGACGGGAGTGAAGCAGGTGGTGAGCGAGTTGAGGCTGGTCTAGAAAGGGTATCGAGAAGGTGGGCGAGGCTGGGTTGAGACGTGGAGAGCTATGACGGAAGTGAAGCAGGTGGTGTGCAGATGAGGGCCGGGTAATAGACATCATGGGAAAGCTGAAGGTCGCGCATTCGTTTGTTAATATTTTCTCTGCATTGCCTCAAAGCCGTCCTAGAATGTTGGGCAACGACCAGTTTAGAACTGATACCCAACAGCTTCACTGTTTAATCAAAATTCGTAGTGTTATGTGTACTGTACTGAACATATATATATATATATATATATATATATATATATATATATATATATATATATATATATATATATATGTATATATATATATATATATATATATATATATACATATATGTATATATGTATGTATATATATATATATATATATATATATATATATATATATATATATATATATATATATATATATATATATATATATATATATATATATATATATGTGTGTGTGTGTGTGTGTGTGTGTGCGTGTGTGTGTGTGTGTGTTAGGAAACGTGACCCAATCGAAGTCGTTCACGGCGCTTCTACCTAGAGTAGTGGCGGAAATTCCTACAAAGTCTCAATCTTAGCGTATATTTCCTTCATTATCATAGATATATATCCCATTGAACACATCAAGCTTCCACCCGACCATGAGCTTCCCGCTGACCTGCCGCCTGTGGCATGGAATCCTTGGACTGATGTGCGAAGACGTCATGATGCCAGCCTCCTGAACGTCAGCTTTCCGTACGGCCCTCTTCCAGTTGATTTCCAGGTGCGTTGACATAAAATCAGTGGCAACTACCGAGGGTTCAGAGAAGAAAAAGAATTAGTGACTCGTTTCAACCAATTCCTTCATTTCGAGTGAAAATTATACAGTAATGGTCTTTATTTATATTTTGAGCTCTCTATAAGTTATTTTGACATCTACATCATCTGGCAGACATGACACAGGTTTTCTGTTAGGCTTGGATGTCGTAGAAAATGTGTTCGGTGGAATAGCTTGACAGAAAAGAAATGACAAAACTTGAAACAAATTGGTCCATCTCCCAGAAAGGAATCCTTGTGGGATGCAAATCAGCAGCGTTGCGCATGAGTGGCATCACGGGTTGCCCGACGCTAACGCCGGTGCTCCGGTGAGCACTGGAACATTTGTTTGGAGCAATGACTGGCGTAGGTCTTGTAGGTGACACGTACAGACATGTTTCGACGC
The DNA here is from genome assembly GCF_043290135.1 of Rhipicephalus microplus. Classification (NCBI taxonomy): domain Eukaryota; kingdom Metazoa; phylum Arthropoda; class Arachnida; order Ixodida; family Ixodidae; genus Rhipicephalus; species Rhipicephalus microplus. The sequence continues at coordinate 272,286,144 of NC_134701.1, read as the reverse complement.
GTACGTTAGGCACATGTCAGGTTTATTGTGCATGGGCCGATGAGTCAGTGGTGTAGCGAGTGGCAATCGCGGCAGGTGTTGTGGGTGAACAGTGGAGGCGGCAGCTGCGGGCGCGCGGCAAGCGGGCGGCAGGCGTGGGAGAAAGTGACGTCAGCGCGCACTGTGACAGAAGTGTGACGTCGACGCGCTGCAGCGGTGTGACCTACTTGGCACCGCGCCAACACCTACGGCGTGCGGCGCGTTCGTACACAGGGACAGCGTTACGCACGCTAGTCAAAAAGTTGCTTCGCATGTAAAAACTGACACGCGCATGGTCATAAAATTGCACATTAACCTTGAAACAGCGGCTTTAACGGAATAAGAAAGCAGGTGTTGTGACGTTGCATTACACTTTGGCATTTATGAAATTTTATACGAACTGCAAGTTTCATTTTAAAGTTTTAACGAGATGGAGGCGAAAACGTTTGAGTCCCCAAGTGCTTAGATTTTGATGCACGTAAAGAACCCCAGATGCTTGAAATTTCCGGAGACTCCTTTACAGCGTCGCCCATATTCATATGGTTGTTTTGGGACGTTAAACCTCAAATATGAATCAATCAAATCAAATTACAATATACATTATTAAGTTTTTACCAAAAAAATATGGCTGTTTGCTTCCAAGTCACAACTTGAGCTAATTTTGAAGTTTTCTTTGAAAGCTTAGTAACTATGAACGTTTTGTTTTATTTGTAGTGCTAACGTGTTTTACCCAACCTGACCAATCTGCAGAAAAAAATACGCCAACACTATTACGCTGCGGTGACGTACATGGACAAGCAAGTCGGAAAGGTTCTGAGTGCGCTCGATAAAGCCGGTCTTCGCAACGACACGTTAATTGTCTTCGTCGGCGATCACGGTAAGCTATTTGCATGTTCATTTTCAATCTGATAAAGCTGAAAGAAAGAATGGTAGCAGCCCGCTGCGCGTTCAGTAACGTCCCTCAGGACTTACAACAATGTTTCGCATCTAATCATCTGTTATAGCTTTTAGATAACATTATGCTTTGCTGCAAGCTCTGTAATATTATTGCCTTCTTTTGGTGATGCACGGCTGCCTGGATCGGGCGCGCGCGGCACCGATGCATGCACAAGATCCAGGTGGCTGTGAGTGTGTGGCTGTGGGTGATGTCACGGGAGCTGAAACTCGAAGCCTTGAGCACCAGCAATGATGAAGCCGTAAGAAGTTGCGAAGAAAAATATGAAGAGGATCACGAATAGTTGCGGGCATTTTTTGCCGTAAGGCAATAAAGCTGCGCGTGAATAGGAACGCTGAAAGCAGTAGCATAGCGAGATATGTTTTCAAGAAGTGGGGAGGGCGGCTAACTATATATGTGCAGTATATAACTACTAGGGATAGGATAAACAACCAGAGGGAAGGCAGGGAGTATATAACTACACTATGCTAAATATGTATGTGCTAACTATACTATATGCCTGAGCTTGTATGTGTAGGTGTGTACGAAATCGCTAAAATATTTAGCAACGGAGGTGGTCGAGCCCCACCAGCGCTCACCTCCCGGCTGTGCCAGTCACCCTAAGGTCGCATTCACACTTGACATGTGAGGCCAAAACGAAATCGCAAGAGTGGCCGGAAGACCACGACCACGTGCGTCGAGAACGTTCACATTCGTTTTGCTTCATGACGCCACCGCTGACATCGCTACGCAGAAAAGAATTCAATTTTGCCTGCTTTCTGAGCACTAAAGTTTATATCAAATTCTAGTTATTCGCTCAATGTACTCAAAAGAAACAGCTCGCACCTTTTCAAGCGTTGTTTCAGGAGATATGCCAAATGAAACGACACGAGTGGCGGCGGCGGATTCAGCTGGCTGTACACGAACGCGAGACAGGTTGGAGCATGATGACTCGCCGCTGCTGCACCGTCCGATTCCAGAGTACCAGTCATCGTAATCCAAACCAGGCTCTCGATGAACGCGTCCTCGTTGAGGCCATCAAGCTTCGTCGTGCTGCACGGGTAGTTTGTGATTTGAGCCGATGCGAGCCAACGCCGACGCCTTTGCCGCCATGTCGAATCTGCGGCCGGCTGTTAAGATCACGCGGTTTGGTCTAGTACAGCCAAACATAAACCGTAGCCGCTTTCGTGTGGCGGGAAAATCGGTCTCGGACCGATTTTTGCGCGCCCGCCACGTGGTTTTCCAGCCGCTTGGGCGGAGAAACGAGCCAGTTACCGTAGAGTTTCGTCGCTTTCGCTCTCTTTGAAGCCTAGTGTGAACGCACCCTAAGCACATGCACGTGCTGTTTGCCATGTCAGTATATGTTGGCAATCATATCAAACGCTGATGTCACGAATGTTCGATCGATCAACGGAAGCCATACGAGAATGTGTTGCACAGAAAAAAAAAATGGCAGCATTTCCACGGAGTGAATGATGGAGAGTGGGGCGAAGAATTCGTCCGTCCATTCGTTCTTGCTTCCGTCCGTCCATGCGTCCGTCAGTGTGACCATCCATGCGTCCATCAGCCCGTCCGTGCGTGCGTCTGTTCGTGCGTCCGTCCCTGCGTTCGTCCATGCAGCCGCCCCTGCGTCCGTTCATGCGTCCATCCATGCATCTGTCTATGTGTCCGTTCGTCCATCTAGTCAACACTCCAAGTACCACCATCTCGCATCTTTTCATCATATGTTCCCCATATAGAAACACCGCCATCCAGTGGACATTCGAAGGACTAAACGAGAGGTGGCACACGCACACTTTCTTACGGCTTGCGCTTCGGGTCCACTTCCCACCTTTAACCACCTCGAGTTCATGGTATATACTAGTTCACTGTATTCATGGCACTGCGGCTGAACGCTCGCTAAACATTTCGAAAACCAAGGGGGTCACGCCCAGCGAGTATGACGTAGCAAACTTTTTCAGTCAGATAGTGCTCAATGTACATGCCAATGGCTGCAAATGGGAAAAGAGAGGTGGAGAATTGGGCTTTTACTTTCCTACGGCTTGCGCTTCGTATCTACTTCCCATTTTTAACCACCTCGAGTTCATTCATGGTATATACAAGTTCCTTGTATTCATGGCACTGCGGCTCAACGCTCGCTAAACCTTTCTAAAGCTAAGGAGGTTACACCCAGCGAGTATAACCTAGCAACCCTTTCTTGTCAGATAGTGCTCAATGTACATGCCAATGGCTGCTAATGGTGATCGCAGCCTGCGCGTTAACTAAAAGCCAAATGCTCCTGTCTCTCATTCCCCATTAGCAGCCATTGACATGTACATTCAGCACTATTTTTATTGTTCAACAACGCACAGAAGAAGTTTCTCACCAGCACCACCTTAGAGGTCAAAATGTTATACTTGTTACATACGTGAAAAACGATCGGGTGCCGCTATAAAAAGCTTCGCCCCTACAACACTTGGTTCACAATATCGTGAAAGCTGTCGTATTTTTTTCCTTCTCACTAGATTTACTGATTCTGTCCGAAAGTTCTCCTCACCTATACTCGGCGACAACTTCCTGTGGCAGCACAGCCAAGGCTATGAAGCCCTAGCACGCCCTTTTTAGATGCGGAGCATCTTATACTCGCGCCTTGAAGTGCGCCGTCCGCACCGCTTCTCAAACATTCGACAGCTGACGCGCGCGCATACGCCGACGCGCCGTCGCCCACTCTTCCACCATCTGTGCATCCCTTCCTCCTCTACACACCGCGCGCGCTTCACTCCTCCACCATCTGTGCACCCTTCCTCCTCTACACACCGCGTTCGACATCTACAATTCTCCTGATTCTCCAGTGGACGCGCATGTGGCGTCGCGCTTCGAGAACATTCAACAGCTGACAGTGCATTGGCCGTCGTGCTGTATATATACTCAAGGTCGGCGCTCGCTCGCTCAGTTGCCGCTCGTCGGTTGGTTTGTACGGCGCGTCGACGTCCAAGGTCGCGGTGAAATGAATTCCAACGAATCCACAAACACAATGATCGACGTCCCTTCGACCAGCGCCGCCCTTTCGCATACGTGTGTACGTGTTCACTCATTTAACACCCCCTCCTACAACCACGTTAACCAATTTAGCCATCGACCCAAGTAAGTCGCAATTTAACACCCCATTTCACAACCACGTTAACCAATTTAGCCATCGACCCAAGTAAGTCGCACTTTAACACCCCGTTAACCAATTATATGGTCCGCATCCTCCTCAGTGTTCCCCCGAGGGAAGCTGCGGGCAATTTTTACTACGCTTGTGCATTAAGTCCACGAACGCAAACTTTCGCATGCTGCCAGGCATAATGGGAAATGTAAACAGAAAAGAGGTAAATATGTTTCACATTGTTCCCGTTATAATCAGAAAGGATCACCCGTGTATGCCTTTGCTGTTTCTAGGTTTCTGGTTTTCAGGTGTCATTTAACTTTTTCCCTGCCCCGGTAAACAGCGATGGCGTCGCTCGGTTGCGGCAAGTTCACATCGAAGCTTGTGAGCGAGCATGAGTGCGTATTGATTAGGTGATCTGTATTCATCGAGCAGGGAGAAACGAAGAGAGTGGAGCGTCGCGAAACATTTCGTTTTCCGCATATGCAATTGCCGAGAATTTATGTGCAAGTGATATCATCTGCGAAAGTGGAACTTTATAATCGCTATAGCCACCTTGAAAGTGTCACCAGCGACCTGCCAGTCTTCAAGAACACCAGCGCTGTTTGGAAGAAAAAAACTCCCAAGCATTTCCCCGAGGGTGAACATGGTTAAGTGCGAATACACGGGGTGATGCTATGAGGGGTATTTATTAATTCGCACTATTATATTTATTAATCACACTATGGTGCCTTTATGGTGTAATGGTTCTGGGAATCGCAATTTGATCACACGGGGGAGTTTACGTTAACTCACTGGCGAATGCCAACGGATTTTAACTTTACTCCCCCTCACGACCCGCTCTCGACGGGATACTGAGAGAGAAGGCGGGCGCGCGAGAGAGAAGGGTGCGCGCGCAGCTGCAGCGAGCGAGGAGAGCGGAGGAGCGAGCGAAGGGGGAGGGGGTATAAGGCACGTTACTGACACCGATATCAGCGTCGCGTCCGTGGCTTATGCGGTAGAGCGTCACGCTGCGGCCCGCCAAGTCCTCTTTCTTTTAAAGAGAGAGAGAAGACTGCGGACGCCGCCGACGGCGGTGGATGGTTTGGGGTCGCTTATAAAGTGTATTCACACTTAAAAGTGCGATTGGAAACTGTACCTAAAACCAATTACTCTTTTCTTAAATTGCGTTGCATACGTAGTCGGTGTTTCGGCTGTCTAACATTGTTGATACGATAACTCTGAAGATCGCGTACCGTCACACCGCTCCCGTCAGCGCCTACGGAGGGAGTCAATCCTTGCGCTTTGCCTAGGTAACACACGCGTTCATGTATATTACCCTTTTCACTGTGCAAAATATTGTTATTGGCCGAGTAGAGATTGCGTTTCATCAACTCGGATTTACGAAAGTCAGACGCCCGCCCACGACCGATCGGTGCCAAGATTTCTGTGCCCCATCCTTGCGTTCGCGACCCCTAAAAAAATAACGTGAACGTCTCTAAAAGAAGGAAAACAACGATGCCGACCAAGTATGCACTGAAATTCGGGAAATAGTTTCTTGGCTTTATGTTGTTAAAATCGTCCGCCCAGTACCTGCTCGGCCATACCTTTTTTTCTTTAGAATAAATATCAACGCTTCAAAGAATCTTCGTGTTTTCCCCCTAAAAATAACATTTTATGACTTTTATTTCTTCCCATATGAATGTAAGATTTATTGCATGGTGGTCGTGCGAAAATGTACATTTTAGATTCCGCTGCGAAACCGAAATCGCACGAAAACGGACTACTAGTAACACCTGTGTAGAAGCTCCGCCCTCGTAGCTTTGGCTGTGGTGCCACAGACAGTTGTCGCCGAGTATAGTGTGCTTTTGTACCACCTCCGAGAGAAGAAACATATCGGGCACTCTGCACCTCACGTGGTTTTCCGGTGCTTCCTGATCACCCCATGGACCTTAACCAAAGGACTATGCCATGTGATGTTACGAAGGCTTTATATGGACCTCACTCGTTGTAATGACATGTGACACCATTCTGACGTCATCGCACGATGCTAGTGTTTTGTGTCACTAGTGTGAACGACGCCAATGGTCACTTTTCGCATTTGAAGAGGGATCTAAGGTTTCCACATTAGTTTAAGTCCGGATACAAGCGGTCACTGCTGCTTGCGTCTGCCCCATGCGTACTACCATGGTCTGCACTGAACTCTGGGATCTTGCAGGATGGGCACTTGGTGAGCACCAGGAGTACAGCAAGTTCAGCAACTTCCAAGTGGCCACGAGCGTACCCTTGATCATCTCCCCACCAAGGTCCCAAAGGAGCTCGTCACCAGCAAAAGTGGCTGGACGCGTGGATGACCCGGTGGCATTGGTAGACTTATTCCCCACGCTGGCCTCCCTGGCGTCTCTTCCTGCGCCTCCCCGCTGCCGGTCGTCTGGTGATCCGTCGCTGAGTGAGACGACCTGCACAGATGGTGTGAACTTGGTGAGCACAACGATTGAATAGAGCGAGTCTATGGAGGCGGTCAGGTAAAACAACGGACAGTTAAGCAAGTTGGTATTAATTCAGATAGGTAATAGAGCACTAGAAGTCGTAAAAGTATATGTTTACTTAGTACAGGTAATAACCACGGAGCCGAGCCACGATGCTGAAGTAACTAGAAGAAAAAGAATGGGGTAGAGCACACTTGACAAGCACTCTCAAATCATGACAGGTAGATTGCCACTATCCCTCGAGAGGAAGGTATATAACAGCTGCATCTTGCCGGTACTTAGCTACGGAGCAGAAACGTGGAGACTTACAAAGAGGGTTCAGCTTAAGTTGAGGACTACGCAGCGAGTGATGGAAAGGAAAGTGGTAGGCGTAACCTTAAGAGATAAGAAAAGAGCAAAGTGGATCAGGGAACAAACCGGAGTAAAGGATATCATAGTTGAAATCACGAAGAGAAAATGGACATGAGCCTGGCATGTAGCGCGTAGACAGGATAACCGCTGGTCTATAAGGGTAACTAACTGGATTCCCATAGAAGGCAAGCGGGTTAGGGGGAGACAGAGGTTAGGTGGGCAGATGAGATTAAGAAGTTTGCGGGTATAAATTGGCAGCAGCAAGCACAAGACCGAGTTGACTGGCGGAACATGGGAGAGGACTTTGTCCTGCAGTGGAAGTAGTGAGGCTGATGATGATGATAATGATGATGATTAATTCACCATGAAATGCTGACAATTGAGAATGACGAGGAAGGGAACGAAGCAACTCGAGTGCAATGGAAACGCCCAACTCGCAAATTCACGTTGCAGAACCAATTAATCTTGTTATTATATAAAAACTTGCTTTCTTGCGCAACGCGTGTCTTTAAGGCTTTTGACACTGCTTTTTGTTAACCACACAAATGTAAATTTGATAGCGAATCATGGTGTCTAAATAAGACCATGAGTTTGTTTCTTTTCTCTAGGTTTGCTACAAAAGATTGTGTGACAAAATGTTGTTCTTTTTTCCAAAAATAGTCATCTATTCTTCGCCATTTCTTAGTGTTGCGAATTTATTGAGGTGACGGTGAATTTGAAGTGATTCAACGTACAAGAAAGAAAAACGAACAAGCTACCTCGGTATTCAATACTGCACAGAACCTTTTTTCTAAGAAATGAATAGTTGAAATATTTTAAAGCAGAAACCTGTGTTAAGCATTGCGTTACGTTATTTCTTCGTCACAAGCAGTAAATCTTTCTTAAATTAAGGTCTAATAACACTATACACTAGCAATGACATTTTCGAAAAGAATGTGTGACTCTCTACAGACAAGCTAAGCACAGAAAGAGAGAAAAAATACCCATGCAATGAATTCATTCATGTCCATGCTCTCAGGATATCCCTCTCTTCGCACGTCAAAATTTTATGAGTTTCAAGCTGTTCTCCTTTGAAGTGAATGGTTTGTAGAATCTGTGCTCAAGATTTCCACTGAAACTTCGATATAGGTTCAGCATGGTGATTGATTATTACAGTATGCCTGAGCTTCAATGCATCTGTTGCGAGTAAATCTTGATGGTTTCGTTTTGGATGGTTCTGATGCTGTTGGTTTTCTTATAGCACTGAAGACTGTGCAAGTTTACCCTGTAGTAAAACAGATACACTTCCAATTTTAAAATTTCGCATCTTCTAGACGATTTTATTCCTCTTGTTGATCCCGACTCTCTCGCCCTTGTACGCAGGCTAATCCAGTGCAACGAAAGGAGGTGCTGCACCAGTACCCACGGCCTTCAGCCACACCGCAGTTGAACAGCGATCAGCCAGTGCTCGGAGATATCCGCATCATGGGCTACTCGATAGTGTCGCGCGATTACCGCTACACGGAGTGGATCGGTTTCGACACGACCAACTTCCACCGAAACTGGACCAACGTGTACGCCCGTGAACTGTACAACTTGAACTCTGACCCTCGCGAAGACAGCAACGTGGCGAGCTCACCAAAATACAAGGATCTTGTCATCGCGCTGTCTTCAAGGCTTCGCGAACTCGTCGAAAACTGAGTGGTTCCTAACGACGCCCGCGTGGACTGAGAGAGAGAGAGAGAGAGAAAACATTTGTTTTTTTATCAAAGTGAAATATTTAGTTGGTTGTTTTTTTTTAGTTTGAAAAAGCCTTTTTCGATTTCTATTTTCATGTCTGTTCACGCGAATTGCGCTCGGAATCCTGGTCTGAGGCTGCGAGCCAGAGGCGTGCACTCAGAAAGTTTTTTTTCGGGTAGAAGAGCGGGAGCAAACATTACGCTAACCAGATAATCATCAAGTAAAAGCTTACTTGAGTATTTTTTCAAAGTGTCGCATGCAGTTGATAAAGGAGATTGCCGATATCACCACGCTCCGGCTTGTCGACGTTGAATTGCTGGCCGTCTCTATTGCGCAAGTACTTTTGCTGGTAGCTTACTTATAGATTTTTTTCAGTTTCTTACGTTGCCACTCCCGTTAGATCACATATATATTTCGTAAATGAGCCCATTAAAAAAGCGTGGCCATTAGTGACATGGAGCACACAAGAATCGTGTCACGCTGTTTTGTTAAAACTCTCTGCGCAAGGCATGGTTTGATATTGTTGAATATGAGCAGTATGTACTAGTGCATCACTGATATCTGGATGAAATTAAGTCCTACACTGGCCTATATTTCCTGCGGGATTTTCTCGTAGGTTAATGGATGATGTCTGAGCTCGAAGAACCCGATCTGGGAATGAATCGTTGCTTCCACTTTTTGTGACGACAAAAAGAAAAGACCACGAGAGAAAAAAAAAGAAATGAAAAATACAGGTGCGTTAAGTGGAACGTTTAAGTGAAATTGAATAAGAACGGAATGCGATATCACGTAAAGCCCTTGCTTAAATTTCACAAGCAGCCTTCGAAATCGTCGAGGTTTTTTACGGCACGAGCCAGGCATGCAACCGAACCAGTGAGATGCCTTGAGCTAGAAAAGCAAAGACAACCGAGTGCTTTTTAGTGCGGCTGCGAACGTGAGTTGACTTCGAGATGGAGGGGAGGCAGCAAATGGGCACTTAACAGCCAGAACTGACGATGGCCCGCCACTCTGCAGCATCGGGCATGGAAAACGTCTTCTTAGCAAATATAAATAAACTCTGAGTATGTCCTAATACTGAACATTTAATGCGCATTGCACAACCTATTTGAGGGACGTGTAATTACCAAGCGGAACGCGTGCGAATAATAGTACATGTCTTTATAATAAAGCGTACTGAAAAGGCAGTGATGTCTTCTATGATATTGAGTTACTTGGCATGGCCTATCTTATCTGGGCAACATTACACGGTGCGATCACACTGATAATGCAGAAGGGTATTTTTGACTTTCTGAAAAGTGCTAATAAGGAAATATGGGACAATGAAGTTGTTACACTATCGATTCATTTGGACCTGTGATTGACTTTATACACACTGTTGCATGAGAAAACTATGCTATTCACTAACGAGCAAATCCAATCAGAACACGGGTGAAAATAATTTGCTAGCAGAAAATAGCAATAACAAAATACCGTTACGGCAACGCGGCACATCAAGGCAATAAAATATTATTTTACGAGTGGCATCATGAAATCTAAGCTACATGTCGTTCTATCAAGCAGCGTTCAAGAACATTGCATGATGTTAGACAATGACCCATGTGTTTGACAGTCTGATCTAATCAATGCGCGAGCCACCTACTTTGAGTCACCTGTTAATGTTGCAAGTCCATTTTACCTGAACGAGATAAGATAACACGCTATAACGATGCGCTGGTCTTCGTTGAAAAATATGAGATTAGGAGAGACCCCTCATGAATCCACTCTCGCATTTTCTCCTCCATTCCCACTGTTTGTCCAACCTGTTGCACACTTGAAATGATACGTAGACTTTTCGCGTTACATTTCACGTAGACTGAAAATATAAACATGGTGGAAGAGAAGAGAGAGCAAGAATTATTTTAAGAGAGATCTGTAGAAGTTTGCCAGGTTTTTCAATCGTCATGCTACTCGAGGTGCCGGGCAATGGCTGTGATACATACAGTGATAAACACATAACCTATACAGTAACACACGCGCATAACAGTCACATAACACATGCATGTTACACGCACGCACCACACTATTTGCAATATTTCGTTCAGGCCTGTGGCCCATAAAAATGTCAGTAGCACTGTTGTGGAGTGTAACGCACAGGAGCTGTTCAGCAATGGGCCTAGAATATCTGTCAACTTGAGGTTTTTGTCCCGTTGTTTTAAGGCCATCTTCAAAGACTGTCTTCTGACGCGCATATCTTGCACTCACCGAGGACGCGATCGATGACTTTCACGACGTTACATTGTACACACAATGGTGAGTCTCACAGTCTGATCTTGTTCTTGAAGTAATTCGTACAAGCAACGTTTATTCGCGTAAGGTGTAAACACGATCCATCTTGCCTGTTGAGGTCTCGCGGCATGCTGAATTGACCCGACAAATTGATCTTGTATGGACGCGCATAGTATTGATGGCTAGGGTCTTTCCAGAGGGATTGCTCGAGGTGTCAAGCGTGTGCCCACACTAGTGTCGCAGCGTCTTGCCTCGAGAAAGGTATCTTGACGACTTATGCCGAAGCATCATGTCCAGTTTTGGCAGCGTCATCAGCCCAGGCGTCACCTTGTATTCCGAAGTGGGCAGGTATCCACTGCAGAACAATGTGGTGATGGAGGTCGCAGGCTTTCTCGCATAAGCGTTTGGTGTCCATGACGAGTCGGTCCTGCGTGCATGGAGACTTCAGTGACTGCAGCGCAGTCCGTAAAGATGACCTGCAGTCTGTAAAGATGACTCAGACTGCAGTCCGTAAAGATGACTCAGGACTCAGCTGTGTTGTTCACAATGTATACGCTTAAAGGCAGCCCTTAGTGCAGCCAGTTCAGTGGCTGTAGATGTGGTGCAGTGAGTGAGAGTGGCAGAGAGGGTGACATTGGCAGAGTGAATCCAGACGCCAATGGCGGATGATGTAGACGTAACAGAGCCACGTCATCATCTTTTGAAGAGAAGATACTCTCACAGCCCTCCTCTATGCATTCGCTTAGGGTGACGCGAAGGCGAAAACTATCTTCTTTTTATTCTCAGTTGATTTACTGAACTTTTATCACACGTGTTTGAAAGCTTTCCGCGACTAGCACAATTTCACACTGCCTTCGAAATCGCTGGTTCTGCATGCTTTCCTTACGTCATCTGGTTTTCCACTGCCTCCGTCATCGGCCCGCTTTCAACCAAATGATGATTTGATGGGATGACGTGATCATGACCTATTTTCGCGTTTTATGAGACATTTAAGGTTTTCGCTTTAAACGAACAAAAAAAGTAAGCACAGCTTGATCTATAGTGGTGCAATGCTGGAACCAACACCGGTAGTTTTCAGTGAAGCTTTTTATAAATAGCGTTAGTTATGCTTACCTTTTGAGATGCTAAGTTTTTGCTAGCAATACGACTTGGTTATCCTTTTTCCTGCTTTGGTCGGCTCCCCGCACCACACACGTCCCACGTGGTTGTAGCGGGAACAATCAACACCACAAGCTGTTATGTCATGTTACGTGATTTAAGAAATTCCAGTGACCAAATTGGCTACTGCCTTGCGCCATGTTATTCTAGCCCCGAGACTGTAGTTACGCGTTACTGTGGGACTTCATCCTATAATTTTTAGTTCCGTGACAAGTGTTTACCTAGTGTTGAGTGACCTTTAGTCACGTTACTCAAAGTTACGTGGCGCTACGTGGTTAGAGTCATGTGACTAGTCGTTACGTCATGCTAGTGGATCTTTAGTCGCGTAACATAATCTCTTATCATAGTACGCTCCGCGGGCGGACAAAACGGCACACGTGCTGCGGGAGCCATGCAGCAATGCAGCAAAGGAAGAAGACAAAGTGAGGTGGTGCCGGTTCATTGATGCTCGCTCTTCCCGGCGCAACAAAAACCTTTAATGGCTCCGCTGTTCAAAGAAAGCGTGAAAGCGAGTGCTTTCCGCAGTTATTATGCCCAAGGGTGGGTTTTCGAGAAAAAAAAACAGTGATCGCACGAATAAAACATAAGAAGGTGGAGTCTGTCTGAGTGAGCGCGGCAAAAATACCTAGCGCGTGGCGCAGACTTTCCTACAAATCGCAGAACCATCACGAGCACAAGCGGGATCTTGCGCGGCAGGCGTACGCCGAGGCCGTTCAGCCACGAAACGCTAGCTTGTTTTATTACAGAATCTCGCGTTCCATCTTTTTTTTAGTACCCGGCGTCCACTTGAATTCATTTATCTTTTTTGGTGACGCGGTTAAGGCTCTATCTTGGCTTCAAGATTCTCACGTGATGCTCCTTGCTGTGTTTTCAATACTACTTGATGGAGAACAATGTGTGGTGACAGCTATACTCCTTTATAATGAGTTTGATAGAGACACTCACGGAAACAGAATGAATGTTGTGAATGCACCAGCTGGGAAAGAACAACGTAGTTCTTTATAGACCGTCCTAAAGGCTGCATAAACTTAAAATAACTAGATTTCATGCTTAATATGTACTGATGGACAAGTTGGTGAACCGCGATCAGTTTCGACGAAGCAGCGCCCAAGAGGACACAATCACGCACACATAGAACGACGCAAATACGAGCGTGCTTGCGTCATTCTGTGTGTACGTGATTGTTTGCTATTGTGTGCTGATTCGTCGAAAATTTCATGATTTCGATGCCTTAACAAAGATAATACTATTGGGAACAGTGTGGTGAAGCGCTCTAGACTCTTTACAAACCTCTTGATTTCTTTAACGTGCGTGTATAATTTAGCACAAGTGTCTGTTTTTTTTATATTGACCATCCTCATAGAAATGAGGCTACTGTCCCCGAACATTGAACCCAAGCCATCTAGCAGAGTAGTGGTGGTCTTTTGCCCCTAAGCTACCGTATCGCGTCCCTACAGAAGGGCAATAATTCAACCTCAAAAACAAAAAAAAAAGACTATATACTTCATTCTGTCTTTTAGAGACGAAGCTTTTTTACGCCGTGAGCCGTACGTCCCATGTCGTCGTCGTAGTAGTAGCAGTAGCCAGTTTCAAAAATTTGAAGTGGTGTCAAAGCATATCCATCAAGTGAATGATGATGAGCGGTGGAAGCGTCCGTCAGTGCGTCCGTGCTTCCGTCCGTCCACTTCGCCCCACTCGTCATCATTCACCTCATAGAAATGCTGTGATTTTCAGTTTACCGCTGACATACGGTAAGGAAAATATTCACCGGTTTATGTGGTCTAAAATCCTAAGCACCACAGGCTATCCGCGAAACTGTAATACGACACTCGAAATGATTTCTAAATTCATCAGCCTGTTGTCCTTTAATCTTCACTGACATCACACTGTAGCTGGGCTTCCAGCTTTAGCAAATGCTTGAGTCATAAAATGTGGCAGACTTGCTACACTTTGCCTTATGCGTCAGAATCTTGATTGATATGTAAGGTTTAACGTCCCAAAACCACCATATGATTATGTGAGACGCCGTAGTGGAGGGCTCCGGAAATTTCGACCACCTGGGGTTCTTTAACGTGCATCCTAATCTGAGCACATGGGCCAACGTCATTTTCGCCTCCATTTAAATGCAGCCGCCGTAGCCGGGATTTGATCCCGTGACCTGCGGGTCAGCAACCGAGAGCTTAAGCCAGTAGACCACTGCGGCGGGAGTAAAACGCGAATAAGGCGTAAATATTTCTTTTGGAGAAGATAATTTTTTTTTCAATTTGTGACTATGGTGGCCCACCAAAGCTAGTAATGAATAAGATGGGACAGAAACAGAGATTTGAAAAGAAACTGATTTTGGTCAGGAGTACGTGATTTTTACGGTATAAAAGACGAATAAAGCGCGAGGCAGCCAAGCATGCGTGACAAAAATGGACAACCCGTAGCACCTTAAATAGGAATGGCTACAGCAATTTGAGTATGAACTGAAATCGTGGCTTTCGCGAGACAAAGGTTAGAATTATGGGCCCGCAAAGGTACCATCAGTTTAATAACATGCTTAATGGGCAAATTTTGCTATTCATACTCATCCAATGAAGTACCGTCTTTTAGACAACAAAATAATGAGACGACGTTTGAGTTAACAACTGGTAAAATATAAACACTGCCATTGGTGAATCGATGAAAGAAATCGTAACTCCTTCCTTGAAGCTACCCCCGGACTGGGATCGAACAAGGAAAAAGCTGTTGAGCGAATCTGCCAGTAATATACCAGACACTCCAGTCCCATCAAAAAGTCATTTTATCAGACATTTCATTTGTATCTGTAGTATATAGATGAGTAGTCGTTGCTTGCAGAGAGCATCACCGCGACCATTGCGATGTTGGAAAATATCAGCATAATATCGGGTCTTAGCTAGTCTGATGTCTTCGATTAGTTTATTCCTATGCGCTTTATATTGCGCAAAACCTAATAAGTCACCCCGCCGCGGTGGTATAGTGGCTAAGGTATTCAGCTGCTGACCTTCAGTTCGCGGGATCGAATCCTGGCTGCAGCGGCTGCATTTCCGATGAAGGCGGAAATGTTGTAGGCCCGTGTGCTCAGATTTGGGTGCACATTAAAGAACCCCAGGTGGTCGAAATCTCGGGAGCCCTCCACTACAGCGTCTCTCATAATCATATGGTGGTTTTGGGACGTTAAACCCCACATATCAATCAAACCTAATAAGTCAGTGGTCGTAACAAAACTTCTGTAAAGTTTATCCTTACCGTTTATGCGATTAAGCAAGCAAAGACTAGTCCATAACTTCCTAATCGTTCTCCGCCGTGACACTTTCTTGCTCGGAAAGTGCTAAAGATATAATGTTTTGAATCGACCCTTGAGTTCTTCATACGCAGTATCTGGTTAAATTGCGTGGGTGAACATGCGAAACAACGTGAACATAAGGAATGACAAATAAACTGTTATGTCTACACTAAATCCGAGGTGATGTGCGCATTACCCCCCCCCCCCCCCTCCTCCAAGCCTGTACGCATTGTCGAAATAACAGTCTCAAGCTCTGTTTCGTCGCATCGGTAGCAAACTTTCGCAATAATTTATTCATGAACAAATATGTCGGTGTAGACGAGCACGTATGAAAGAAAGCGGAGTGACGTCAATGTGTTCAAACAGGCACTCACGCAGTACATTGTAATCTATTAGGCGTATCAACAAAACACTCGAATCGCACACGCAATGAAGCACAATGAAGCCCCGTGCAAACGACCTCGGCTGTGCACAGCTCCATGAAAGCGGAACTTATCCTGGCGATATCTGCACCTGTCTTATCACTGGTTTGTAGAAACTACTTGAAATGAAGAATGCCTAAGGTCACGCGGGAGTTTCGAGAAGCTTTAGATGAACAAAAACTGCACTATTAAAAAAAGTTAGTGAAAAGCTTGCAACCGCAAGCAAAGAGTTAGTACAAGCAGCTGTTACTAACTTTCTTCGGCCATTACTAACGTTTTACTACCTACGTTAGCAGACATTTGAAGTTTGCAACGGTTACTACTTTTTGCGCACCGTTACTATCTTTTCGTCATGAACGTGTTTAATGAACGTGTTGATCAAAGCTCCGAGGTTATTATCACAAGTGTCTAACAACCTAATTACTAGCACGAGGATGCATTCAGGTTCATTGAGGCAGTATATTTAAGCTTAGTACCCGCCTTTGGGTCTTGTATATTGAACCCCGTTGAGGCGGTACCCTGCAAAATAGAAATAAGTTGTTGACTTTCTTATTATTTTTGATTAAAAGTCTGACGGTACGTTAGTACACGCTCCTAAAAAAATTGTATGCTGTATAAATAAAGGCGCCAAACTTAAACCATCCATCCCACAGCATAGCCACCCACTGCGTTCCCCAAAAGATTGGATATAAATATTCCTAGAACCGCTTGGAAACTGTACGTGTCACGTGGAAAGAGAGAGATAAATAACATTTATTTATACATCCGCCGTGCAGGAAACCCCCAGCCTCGCATGGCGCGGATGTTCCCTATCTTAAGATTACGGCTTTTAGAGTCCGATAATCTCAGAGCCTAGGCCTCGAGGATGTTGTGTTTCGACTAGGCGACAGTTACTCGGGTGCCTCCGCACCCGTTAGACGGGTCGTCGGCTCCTTTTCTCCGTTGCTTCGTCAAAGCCTCTTCAAGCGGCTGGTTGGTCCTTCGCGTGGACTGGTGTATCAAGTCCGTAATTACGGAGTTATATATCGAAGTATTAATGCTCGTGAATCGGGCCGGTATGAAACGGGTGATTCGTGGGACGAAAGGAACGTGGCTAGTACATTTTCTGTTAGTAACCATTATTACCTACGTACTAACTGTTTTAGTAACCATCGATAACTGCGCTAGTAATGGTGAAAGTAGCAACGGTTACTAACCTCCCCGTTACTACCTTCACTTACTAACCAGTTGGTAACAGATGTGACAGCTAATTAGTAAACCGAAGTTATAGTAAGCACTACGACCTTTTTTAAAGAGTGTATGATACTTATCTCTGAAGCATATCATCAAAGCAAAATATTGAGGCTATATCATTGCTGATGATTGATTGATTGATATGTGGGGTTTAATGTCCCGAAACCACCATATGATTTTAAAAGACGCCGTAGTGGATGGCTCCGGAAATTTTGTGGGGATCTGTGGCGTGCCCGCGACCATTTCGCGAGCATTCCGCCACACGGCCACACCCTTTTGGTTATTCTGCTCTGGTAATGGTGCGTGGCAATAGATGGCGCCGCATGCGGGTGCAGCACGTGTTACGTGCGCGCCGAGGGAGCTCTCTCTCCTCCATGGTCGGCGCCGGTTAAGCACGTGTTTCCTTCGTCCGGTCCCCTTTGGGAATCGCCGGACTGTAGCCTGCCTGGGGTGGCCTTGGGCACCTCGGCAGGAGTGTTTACTTGAGTGCTAGCTTCGGTACCGTACGCTAAGCCCACAGCGGTGCCTAGTGCTTGCAGTGGTCGTACCACACTGAGCCGCCCTTGCCGTAGGCCTTGCCGTACGCGTTCGATGCGTAATTCGAAGGTCGTAGGTTCGATTCCTGCTCACGGCTGGTTATTTTTTCATCCACTTTTCTTTCTTCTTTCTTATTTACATTTCATTGGTTCTAATAACTTCCCTTGTACATTCCTTGGCTTTACTGTCTGTTAGATCTCATTAATATTGTGTTAAACCACGGAAAAACGAGCCCTTAGGTATACACTTTTTTCCCTTATATACATATACATATATATATGTGCGTGTGTGTGTGTGTGTGTTTGTGTGTGTGTGACACACATTGTGACATGCATTCATCACATCATGTTTGCTGACGTAAACTGATAACAATACCTGTATATAGTTGAAATTAGAATCTGCCTGATGTGTATTTGGTACCTTTTAGGTAATACTGGCAAATCTAGCGAACTCGCGTTTAGAAGATGAAGGATGATTACGAGTATACTCTACTACAAAAGGACCTTAAGCCACAAATTCCATACAGCTGCCTCTTCCTATTGACACAGCAAATTGAACTACATAGCTTCTCTGACTTCACAATTCTCTGCGATGCAAAGCTTTCTCCGAACACTAAGAAAAACATGGCCCACGAAGATAAGCAAAGTGATGCATAACCTGACACCAAGAACGTTATCGAACTGATAGCTAAACCAGGAGGCTCTTCTTTTTTCTTTCTCTTAGGACTGATTCTCACACTTTATCTTTAGGTACATACCACTACGACAAATCTACCATTCTCTCTTCTCTCTTCTCCACCAGTTTACAACTCACGCACCAACTTCTTTGCATTTGCGTGTCGTCTCTCCCAGGAATCTGTGGTAACTTGACCAAGCATTCAACTAAAGGGTGCCCTAGAGTCAACGTCTCCTGCATAGAAACAAAGCAACAGGTCGTATACTTATAGGCAAGCAGTATAAAAATAAGAACAAAACGGCACATACGTATGGTGACTTTAAGAATCGAGTGCGAGCACTGACTACCATCTGTTTGCCCCGCCACGGTGGTCTAGTGGCTAAGGTACTCGGCTGCTGACCCGCAGGTCGCGGGTTCGAATCCAGGCTGTGGCGGCTGCATTTCCGATGGAGGCGGAAATGTTGTAGGCCCGTGTGCTCAGATTTGGGCGCACGTTAAAGAACCCCCGGTGGTCGAAATTTCCGGTGCCCTCCACTACGGCGTCTCTCATAATCATTTGGTGGTTTTGGGACGTTACACCCCACATATAATATTATAAAAATCTGTAACTTCAGTGCAAACTACATACACGCTATACTGACATCCGTCACTCCGCGTATGATGGTGGCGAACGGTTCGAAGATAAATGAAAGAAAAACAAAGAGGCGAGGAAACAAAATAGCAGAGAGACATAATACTGTTGCTACATCGGCTCTCGCTAGAGAGGGTGTTGTGATGTGATCCGGTCTCTCACACGCTCTCCTGCGCTCGCCAGAGTCGTTCTATTCTACCGGTGATTGCAGCAGTTTCTTTAGGTCGGCGAATACACGTGCTCACCTTTGACGGACCATGGTCGTCATGGTTATGGTTTTTTTAGCCAGTACTCTCTCCTTGATCGTCATTTTCCTTGCAGCAGTCATAAGGTATTGTCATCCTTTGCACACTAATCTTTTGCTGTATAACGTAACCACCACAGGCGTTTGTGTTAGGCTTAAAAGCTTAGAAAGCGATACGATTTCCTAGTTCGTGGTTGAGAACATACGCCTCGGGTTACTATAGCGGAAATCCTGCAGCCTTTAAGGCTCTCCGACCATTTTAGTGAGATTATTCGTGGTCTTTTGTGTATTTTTAGACGTGTTAGTAGTTAAAATTTTGAATAGCCCGTGTACAGCAGGCAAGCATTGAAACGCGACAGTTTAGGGCTAAGTAGCGTACGCAGTTTTGTTTCAAACCATGGTCACTCCATGTCGTATTCATGTAATTTTTCACTCGTACGTAAAAGCCAACAGTACACCGCATTGAAGCCACATTCGTTGCAGTGGTCGTGGCGCGTTTATGACGAGATATTACCTGGAGAAGTAGCTAGACTAAAAAATTTCTATATTTATATCTTTGAACGCTGTACAATACCCGATGGCATGTCCAATTGTGTACCGTGGCGCTGCCTGAAAACTTGACTGAAAGTAGCAACGAAAATTGCTACGTCAGCCTTAGTCACCGTATTCACATTCTACCACATGCATCGTTCCCAACTCGCCCACTACCTATCTACCTTGCTAAGAAAACTACAAGTACATTTTTCCAGAAAGTGCGCCCACTGTCCATGAGCTTAAGAGTACTGTTACTTTTTATAGAGTGTTCTATCATCTGAACGTATGATTCCTATTGTCTACATAGGTTGGCCCCTCGAGATTATTCGATAAAACTCCGAGCTTTGTTTGAAACGAAGGCGATAGTGATAAGAATGTCCAATAAAAAGCAGCTTACCAACCTTGATTGCGAGAAATGAACGGGGCAGAAAATAATACCGCCACACAGCTTTTGAAAATAAAATAAACTGATGCGTGATTGCTGGAAGGTTCCAAGTTTGTTTTCACTATTGTCCTGAATCGATAAACTTGATTTTTATTGGACATTTTGATAAAATTTATTTTGATAAAAATGATTGAACACTGATAAAGCTTTTTCGGCATAAGACTTCCCTGGGTTTATTTCTAACAAACGTGCATTGAAGGTCCCGATGTTTACTGCAATAATTTATTCGAGGAGACCACGCGTTAATGATTGATTGATTGATTTGTAGGGTTTAACGTCCCAAAACCATCATATTATTATGAGAGACGCCGTAGTGGAGGGCTCCGGAAATTTCGACCACCTAGGGTTCTTTAACGTGCACCAAAATCTGAGTACACGGGCCTACAACATTTCCGCCTTCATCGGAAATGCAGCCGCCACAGCTGGGATTCGATCCCGCGACCTGCGGGTCAGCAGACGAGTACCTTAGCCACTGGACCACCATGGCGGGGACCACGCGTTAATGAAGCAGAGAAATAAATGGATGTTGTTATTTGAAGCTTTTATTTAGAGTGTGTCAATCATGAGTACACGGGAAGATAATCGAACTGTACCAAAAGGTGACGCCGAGAAAAAATACAAATGATCATAATTATTTCTTTAAACATGCGACATTTTGATAGTGTGCAATGATGCAAAAAATACAAGATTAATACCAAAGTGAGATTGTGAATGTGCCCACACGCCTACTGCACTTGCAATCAGAACATGCACACGTGAACATTAAAGGCGAAAGATAAGAAAATGCTTGTGAAACAAAGAAAACCTGTATATAAACTACAGTCATAGGTTGAAGAAACAGCAAAATTGAATATATTCGGACAGTAAAAAAAAAAGAGATACGTGTGTGTATTTCACTCAGATGACAAAATGAACGACACTGAAGTGAAACGAGAGTAAGGGCAGCATTCCTTTGATGTAGTTAGTGCATGTGCGTGAAGTAAACCCATGTGAATGACATCTGTGCTATGGCGCAGAGGTCTGCCATTCATGTTTCTGATTATTTTTGTGTATGTATTGCTCCGAAACTTTCAGCCGCGGCATCGAATGCGGAGCTCTAGCGGATGTACGTTAATCATTGCAATCTCGCGCCCATTCAGCACTTCGATTTCCCGTACCAACCACTCCGCTACCTATTTTGTGGCCAACAAAAGCATTCTCTATTTGTTTCATATATGGCGTGAGCTTTAAGGCAGAATGTACGTTAATACATTCTAGTGTTGGTATATAGGGCCGCATGTTTGTTATCAGATCAGCTAGTTTTTTGTCATACACACCGAAAAGCATAAAATTATTTAGGTATGCGTGCAAACGACAGAGACGAATAGTTCAAATTGATAACGGCTTAATACGAGCAATGAGTAAAGTAGGAGTAGAACAATTATGTCGAAGATGAGAAATTGGGGGAGCCTTGAGCTTCGCCTTCACGAGCTGAAAGCTATAGCCATATCCTTTCTCTAGTACGTACTTCAACTACTTAGTGCGTAATTTTCATTGTATGATGTTATCTTAGAAGTTTAAATTGTGGTGTAACTTAAAGTCGCTTGTGTCAGTGAAGCTTTCGCATATGGGTATACAACCTGCGTAATCGATAGCATGCTTCAAGTCACGAGCAATCTTGCGCGTGAAAACTTCTCATATGTCCCGACACTCGATGATAACGTACGCATGTACCACGCAATATCATTGCAATATTTCAAGTTGCCTTGGGAAGCCTGTATACACGACGTGCGTGCTTGCAAAGCGTGAACGTTATTTTCACGGCATTTCGACTCATTCGTGCGGCTCTGCGGTAGAACGCATGCTTTCCTACCTGGCTTCGGGCGTCATCGGACCAGAAAATCTTGATCATTTATTTTATTTGCAGCTTTCTCGATATTTATGTCACGTACAAAATAATTTTGGCTCACAACCGCCGACGCCGAAATTTCAGCGAAACAACCTCTTTAACGATGCGACGTTCAAGTTATTTATTTACAGCACGTTCAAATAAATAAAATTTTCTTCTATCAGGTAGGCTATTTTTGTACCTACATGGAGTGGGTACAAAAATATGTATATGCTTCATTGAACTAATAACATGAGATTCCGGCCATGAACCGATTTCTTTATATAAATATGAAAAAAATATAGAGAGGTAGGCTACGTTCGAGCCAGCGATCCCATCATCATGAAAGTGGTAATCAAGCAGATAACATAATAAACTAGAATATAATAATAAAAAATTATCAGCAACCATACGTTGATATATGCCATATTGGGTGTATAAAGCACGAGGAAAGTCCTATTGCAGAGTCCAGTTCATCAAGCGTGGTCACATCGCGTATATATTCCGTAAAGACAAATTTTCATGCTCCTTTACATGTATATTGACTATGAGATGTGCCGTATCTCGACTGGCAGTTTCCGTCGCACATTTGCACGCACGTTGTCTTTCTTATCCAGATGGCGGCAGCGGCGTTTTTCCTACTTCAAAACGCTAGGAATCCCCGGTCCCGAGCCAAGCCTGCTGTGGGGAAACCTTCGCGAGTATCACGAAACAGTGAGCAGCCTATTAACTAAAGTTTCGAAATACTTGGCATAGTTTTAACGTGGAAACTGCACTTGGGTTCCTTTCGTTCCAGCTGTGCGCATGTATGCTCTTTCGTCACAACGACCAATGGCAGAGATAACTTAGGCAATCAAAATTTTGAGAATTCGGGCCACGATGGAAAGGCCATTAGAATCCATTAGAACCCATGAAAGGCCACTAGAATCATCGTGCGCACTGAAGCACGAGTGGGTTTGTCACGTTGTATTTTTTTGTATTTTGCGGGCATTTGTATTTAGCAGAAAAACACTAATACCTAAGAGATATAAAGTTCGAAACTGTCTGATCGGACGTTTTGCAAACCAATCTACAACTTTGAACTTTTTATATATCTTAGTTTTGGGGAAAAGTTAGTTAATTAAGCATGCCTAGTTAGACAATATTTGAGAACACAAAAATAGTCTAACTCCAGGCAACGGTGAGCAACATGCATTTGGTCACGTCGTGATTACGTGTTACGGCATATTTTTAAAATCTGGCTGAAGTACGTCCGTTAGATATAACAGTTGAAATCAAGAGGAAATGGACATGGGCCGGGCATGTAGCACGTAGACAGGATAACCACTGGTCATTAGGGGTAACTAACTGGCTTCCAAGAGAAAGCAAGCGGGTTAGAGGGAGACAGAAAGTAAGGTAGGCAGATGAGATTAAGAAGTTTGCGCGTATAAATTGGCAGCAGCAAGCACAGGACCGAGTTGACTGGCGGAACATGGGAAATGCCTTTGTCCTGCAGTGGACGTAGTCAGGCTGATGATGATGACGATGAAAGTTACGTGGTAAACCCTGTATAGTAAACAAAAGCTCACGTTTGTTACGCAACATAAAATGTGCAGGTGAGTCGAGCGGGGTGCAATAAAAAATATGAGAATGATGAAAAGGAGGCATTGTACGCATATGCGTATGGCTCCTCCCTTTTATTTTAAAGTTTAGTATTTTCAGCTTTAATTTCAAGCGCACCTTAGCAACTTGGCTTCGGTTCTTTGTGATAGCGGGGCCCTCTATGAGAGAGTTGATGAGTTAAAACTCCTATGTTGTGGAGAAAGAAGTTCCTTAGTATGACAACCGAAACTAATAATGCTGATAATAGCTTCGTTACGTCAGGATGTTGTGTGCATTTCACTCTGCTGCTGAACACAGCCCATAAGTGTTGAACATGAAAAACAGGTCTGGTGTCCCTAACTGCATTTCTTGTCCATCCGGCAGCACTATTTCAAGGTTATTGGCAAGTGGCTGGACAATTATGGCGACACTTTCGGGTAAGATCCACATATGCAAAAAGAAAAATAATTTATTATTACTCTCTCTTTGTTTGTACTGGGACTATATATGAAACAGTTACGTTTTACTTTGTTTCCATTCAAAAGGAACAACAGAGTAAAGTAAAACTCCGCTAACGGAGATTTTTTTCATACATGCTCAATTTACGGTGATGGTGGTCACTGTAACGTTCCAGCCACTGGAATAAAGATGACATTTCGTGTTCCATCATCCATAATTTACTTCATAGGTGTGCCCATTGGCACAGAATTAACGTTAGGTATAAGAAAAGGTGAGATAACGTTAGGTGTAACGAAAGGTGAGATCAGGTAAAAAAGGCATATTCACTGTGGTTCATCTCAAAATGCAGTATCCCAGAATTCACTAATGGCTCTATTGATTTTGCTGATTGGCTGATTAATTAGGGATAATTTCTAACTCCATGGTGAGATCATAACCACCTTAATTGAAATAGGCCGACATAAAATTTTCACTACTTCAGTCTTACTTAGGATACACTTGATTTTAAATATTAAATATATAAATATATACTATATGCACACATGCAAGGGCCTAACGCCTAACATCCTTCAGTTAAATGAGGGCGAAGCTTTCATAGCCATGAAACGGTGAGAAGGGCGGGATATATCGACTTAGGAATTTTCAAGCGCAATGGTCGACGTTGTTATGTGCATATATTGAGTCCTGTAGTTGCTAAAAATAATAGTCTTTAAAAGCTTCCAACAGCTTCCAAACATATTCTACCAACTGCAGATTTTACAACGGAGATGTACCATTTGTTGTGACAAAAGACTTGGATTTCTTGGAATACATCTTCATTCGCAACTTCCAGAACTTCACGGATCGAGGGGTAAGTTTTACATTGACGATACGTTCCCGAAAAACGTGTGTTCAGTATAAAGCGTGTAACTTTTCATTAAGGAACTATCAAAGAGGAAACTACTGAAGCGCTAGATGCCATTGATTTACCCTTGCTACTGCATTGCCATTCGGGCCACGTTTACAAAGATTGGCGACACCCACACTCATACAAAATATTGGTGTCATGAGGAAGTAATCGAGAGCTAAATGCTGCTCTAATCAAGCTTTCTGCACAGGATGAGATGGTGATGGAGCAGAGGCATCCGCTCTTGCGCAACGGTATTGTTTACGCCGAAG
Organism: Rhipicephalus microplus; assembly: GCF_043290135.1. NCBI lineage: Eukaryota > Metazoa > Arthropoda > Arachnida > Ixodida > Ixodidae > Rhipicephalus > Rhipicephalus microplus. The sequence continues at coordinate 272,261,029 of NC_134701.1, read as the reverse complement.
GCAGCAAGTGGAGAAATATACGGCGATCTCTAGCGTCCGCTTTCACCCACGGAAAGCTAAAACAGGTAAGGTGCAAGTGAAAACATGCTGTAACCAGGAGTCATGCACAATCGTCCCTTGCCCAATCATTCACTTTATTTTTTGTAACCAAGGGCGTACTTAAGGGTAAGGGCATCCACCACCTTTTATCTACGTTTGTGCGTGAGTTAGGACTGATTACTGCATACGGGCGCAAGCAATATTGAAATATTTCGAGGAAATAGGAAGTTCCCCACCCTTTTTCCCGGCGGCAGCCATGACTAGTTTCTGCGTTATATAACGCGTTTCTTTCTGTAAATAGGACAATGGGTCCTAACACCGAAGGTATGCTTGGAGTGCGTGCCCCACCTTCAATAACATACGATTAGGCTGCCGGTCAGCAAGACTCGGTGGCCAAGTAATACACTTCGTCATCATAATTGTACCGGCCGGTTGACAATATTGATAAGTGAAACCAAGATACTATGACATTATCTCGCAATTCTTGTTATCCTAGCACCAACCATGGACATCATGGATTGCGTCAAAAGACCATGATATGGTCTTTTGACGCAATCTTACAGAGAAGTAATTGGAAATCAAAGTGAAGGAAAGTATATGTAACGTCATTTGTAGAGGTCAAGAAATTGCAGCGGACGAAAACACAACTTGCCGACGGCAGGAACCGAATGTGACGCCTTCTTATCACGCGTGCGATACTCTACCAATTGAGAAACAGTGGCGGACGCCTTCCGTTCACATTGTTGGGTTCATATACGCATTTAGAGCTCAAGTTAATACTCAGCGCCGCTCATAAAAGTAACGGCGAGTTGGGAACACGCTTTTTTGTTTGTTGTAGTTGTGGTTGTTGCCTGCTGGTTACACGTAGCACATGCTAACTCTGATTGGATGCTTATTCAGACCCAGTTACTTTCGTTTACTCATAGGTTTCATCATTAGTCTTCCTATGGGTTTCATAATCAACATATAACAAATGTTCATTTGTTACATCAGATGATGGCCGATGTAAAGAAAGGCGCGGACACCTTCCTGGACATTGTGAGCGAGTACGCTGACAGCAACCGTGAAGCGAATGTGTTCGAGCTCTACCAAAGACTAGCCATGGATTACGTGGGGCGCACCGCGTTCGGAGTTGACTTCAGCTTCCAAAGAGGACCCGAAAACGCCCTCGCCGCTTCCTCGAAGGCCATTCTTCGGGGAGTCATGAAGGGACCATTTTACTTCATTTGTCGTAAGTGCAATGAAGTGAATTGTAATGCGGTATGTCCGTCTCGGCTGTATCACAAAAAACTCCGATAGGAAGAACAGAAATCGACGCGCGTACCAACTAGCACGGACAACTTTTCAACCGGGAATTATCACTAGATATTCTTGCTCACGATTGTGATACTTTGCGAATTCGTCGCATTTAACTAATGTTCGCATTGTCTCCACCGTCATAGGTGTGCGCACACAATGAGGAGGGGTACCGGTCCTGCCCCGCCAACACCATGCATTTACAGCTTGGTATCAGAAGCTCTGCCTACACAACCATAGTGCACTCTTCAGACAACCCTGCGAGAGAGTAGTGCAAGCTGGTTTCATCTCGAAAGCGTACATTTTCTTTGCTAATAAAAGTAACGCACTCATCAAAAACTAAATCTGGACTCTTGGACATTAGCCTGGCTCATAGGCTTTCTTTGATTCTGGAAGCATTGTACCATTAATAATTTCTTCTTATCTGCTCTAACGAATGCTGCCTCTGGTGTCCCCCAAGGTAGTGTTTTGGGTTCCTTGTAATTTTTAGAATACATCAATGACCTGCCATTGCGTATCTCCCCAAACATACGACTGTTTGCGAACGATTGCATACTCTGTCGAAAAATAACATTATCGCCGGACCACCTCGCTCTTCAGGAAGACCTAGATCTCATAACTACTTGGTGCTCATGCTACCAAATTACAGTTATTACTGATAAATGCAAGCTAATGACCTTCACCCGTCAGTAAACTATTTGTTTAATTGCACTCTCAATAACTGTAATGTGAAGCACACATCATCATATAGATACCTTTGCGCGCATCTTTTGCCCTCACTCTCAAGGTACACGAATAGTGACAAAACTTCAACGCAGGCATCCATGCCGCACTCATGGTTACCTCAAACGTAATCTTCACGACGCTCCAAGATCGACCTTGCATATCTAACTTTCGTTCGTACTCAACTTGAATTCGCCACAGATGTTTGATCACCTCGTCAGGTCCATCTATTAAACGCCCTTGAACGTAGACAAAATCATGCCGCTTGTTTTGTTGCTAAAGATTACAGCCGACATTCCAGTATCACTCACGTTAAATCGTCGCTGTCGTCACCTTCCTTAGATTCCCGCATAAATATCGCCGTGATCTGTGCCTTTCAAACAATTAGCATCAGGTAAGCAGGAAATCACTCTCCCTCTCACCCACCAGACACGCACTTATTGCTATTCGCATAATAGCCGTTTTTCGAAACGCATTTTGTAGCGCATTTTGTAGTATTTGTAGCGCATTCTGTAGCGCATTTTTGAAACGCATTTTGTAGCGCATTTTGGGACGCATTATTGCATTCAACTCATCGGCATTACCAGTAGCGTTTGAAATATACAATCGTCTTTCCGACAATGCTGTCAACATTGATAATCCTGTATTGTTTTCTCACGAAGTTACTACCATTATTTCATTACCAGTAAAAGGTTCTTACCAGCGCAAATGACAGGGCAGGAGGGGACAGGAGAAGAGACGAGACAGAGCGCTGAACTGCCAACAATTTATTTCTTGTGAAGGTATTATTTCTTGTGAAGAAATAAATTGTTGGCAGTTCAGCGTTCTGTCTCGTCTCTTCTCCTGACCCTTCCTGCCCTGTCGTTTGCGCTGTTAAGCACTCTTTATGATATTATACCAACATGCCCAATCCCGCTGTCTCATTACCAGTACATGGCTTCAACATTCCACTAATTTATGTGTGATCCCCATCGGTAGCTATTTTATAAATTGTTACTGTTATGTGATGTGCCTTTACAAATGAGCATCTCTACATTTTGTTCATTAGTTATATATCCTGTTTGCTCTCGCTAACAGTTATATAGCATTATTTTTGTTAATGTACTATAGCACGAATTATTGTGTTTAGATGCTTCAAGTCATGCGAATATGCACTGTACAATCCCTCCTCACACAATACTTCAGCTGGAGCTCGTGGGGGGGGGGGGGGAGGGATTTGGGAATAAATTGATAAATAAATAAGCTACGGGTTTGTCGTTCCTATCTGAAATAAGACGTTCGGTTAGGCAGTGACGTCAGATTCCCTGAATAAATTTGCGAGAGCGTTCGAGGTTCTTATGATACTCGGCGACAACTTTTCTTGGCGTTGACGCGAACGCTACAAAATCAAATCGCGTGCATCTCACCATTAGTGAATCTAGTTCCACATAAGCACCCGTATTTTCAATTTGGAAATGTGAAAGTTCGTCCTTTCTTTTCTACGTGGAGCTATTTGAGACAGAACGCAGCTCACACCAGTAAGGTATGCGTATTTCTTTCAACTTACTCGTTGTGACTTCGCGTTTTTGAACGAGCGAGAAATTCCCGCCTTTTTACGTGTACCTCAAACGTTAAACGGCGTCGGCGTCCATCTGAAACGTTGATGGTGCACCTCCGTCACTTTTCACAGCGTTACGAGACGCGCGCCAAAACGAACTACTTCCCGTAGTGCTACATGCACAGAAGCTCCGCCCCCATAGCTTTTTAAGTTCGAAGAAAAGGTGACCACCGACGTGAACGCCTCTCATAGAAACACCAGCTATCTGAAACACTTGAAAAGCACTTAATGCCACAGACACGAGAAAATGCGATTTTACCAAACGTTTATGCAGACTCTGAAGGTGTGGCACAGTGCTGTGGTGGAGCATATTTATTCCTTTACGTTGTAAACGATTATACAGTGGTGGTGGTGATAAAGATGTCACAATTGGTGTTAGCCTAGCAGACTTGGCCGGCGATATAGCTTTGCATGTGGCGGAGGCTTACTCGTACGCTTGTTTTTCTTGTTGTTGATTCTTTTCCCCCCGCAGAATGCACATCGACATTTGGTGTGTTCGCAAAACCTCTGTACTGGATCAACATGCTGCTCGGCGTTTACGCGTCAGTAGCCTTGACTAAGGAGACGGCGAATGTGATCGATCTTAGAAGAAACAACCCGGAGGTGAGTTTTACGGAGCCGCTAACCTTAGCAATGATAGCCCTACCACGGTGGTCAAGTGGCTACTCGGCGGCTGACCCGCAGGTCATTGGATTGAATCCCGGCTTTGGCGGCTGCTTTTTTGATGGAGGCGAAATGCTTAGGCCCGTGTGCTCAGATATGGGTGCAAGTTAAAGAACCCTAGGTGTATGGTCGAAATTTCCGGAGCCCTCCACTACGGCGTCTCTCACAATCATATGGTGGCTCTATGATGTTAAACTTCACATGTCAATCAAACCCTTTCAAAATAGTGTGTTCGCTTGCATGCTCGCGATAATGATATGCATTGGCTCATTATGTAATATTAATAACCATCAACAACTGGTCATATTATAAGCTACATTTTATAAAGCATTCCAATACTTAAAGAAAAAAAAACGTTTCGTGTTTTCACAGTGTCACTCGTAGTCAGTCACGTTTATCAATTAAGAGTAGGGGAATGCAATGTTTTAAATCGTTTATTGCTGAGGCAGCACACAAAAAATGTGGTTGATCCCCCTTTTTGGGAATTGGTATAACACGAACGTGGAACGTGTCCTCGCAAAGGTAGTCGAGCATTCATTGTGAATTGTTTCGCGAGAAAGACGTAGGAATGACTGCTGCAGTGACAAATTGCAGTGTCACGCGATGAACGGCAAGCAGCTCGAAACTTGTAGCGCACACCTCAAGCAGGAAGCACGCACGGAAGGAGCATACACAAGACGAGGGGAGAAAAACTGCTGTCACAGCTGGACATTTAAAGCACGCTGCTGAAACAGAAAGACGTACGAAACGAACGCACAAGTACAGACCTGGATGAGTGCGAACAACGGTCACAATTCTCACTTCTTCGGGAGTGAGCAGGACGCACCTGTCGCAAACGCAGCCATGACAGCAGGCGAAGTGACGATCGTGCTCTTGTTAACTAACGTGAATTAAAAGGAAGCTAGCGGAGCAAGCACAAGAAAAACAGAGCAACCGAATCCCGAGATAAGCACACCCTCGAGTAGGTCACCACGCTAGATAACATCTATACGCACTTTGACCACGCCAGGTAGAGGCACGCGAGCACATTGACGCAGGGGGAGCGCGGCACAACGACATTTAGAGCGCGCGCGCCTCATGCGCGTTCGTTGTGGCATCTCGCTACTGATGAAAACGCGCTGAAGTGCAGAGCTCTGAAGACCGCCGGCGTTACATGGTGTATATAAAGGGCTCGCCGGGGAGAAGGGCTGCTCGGTGGCTGAGTGCACGATGAGCATCGCACGCTGAAGAGCGTGAGGTCTATGGTTTGACGCTCCGCTTCAGAACTTCTCATTCTCATTTTTTTTTTGCAATCTGTTAGTAAATATTTCACGTCATATCCGGGACAGAAATGGCAGATGCCCTTAGCAGATGCCGATCGTCCAAAAACATCCTTCGTGACACCAGACGGGCTATATGAGTTCAATGTCATGCCCTTCGGCCTCTGAAATGCACCGGCCACATGCGAGCGCATGAGGGACTCGGTTCTGCGGGGTTTGAAATGGAACATATGCATCTGCTACCTCGACAATATCGCCGTCTTTGCACCCGATTTTGCAACACATCTTCTATGCCTGAAACATGTCCTCAAGAGTCAGAAGAATGCGCAGCTCCAACTGAATCTCAAGAAATGCCACTTCGCTGCTCAGAAGCTCACCATTCTCGGTCACAAAAAAGACTGCTTAGCCATACTTTGGGCGACTGTCACGTTTAGCCCATACTTATATGGCCGCACGTTTGCTGTAGTTACCAACCCTCATGCCTTATGTTGGTTGTCGTCGCTGAAGGATCCATCAGGTCGCCTTGCTCGTTGAGCTCTGCGACTTCAAGAGTATGACATCCGCGTAGTTTACCGTTCAGGCCGCCAACATGCCGATGCTGATGCACTCTCGCGATCACCACTGTCTACTGAGGCTGCCTCTATATCTTCTATGGAACACGCACTGTCCGCTCTTGACATCGACACAATGACCTCTGCCCAGCGCGACGATCCATGGATAACTTCGCTTCTGGACGTTTTATCAGGGGTACTGACACGTCCAACTACTCGAGCAATGCGACGCCAGGCTTCGCACTTCACCATTAGAGGTGGCCTATTCTACCGGCGCAACTACTCCCCATACGGCAGGAAGTGGCTGCTCGTTATTCCCCGAAAGCTGCGCTCTACAATCTGGGCAGCATTTCACTCCGACCCGCAATGCGCTCACGCCGGTGTGTTCAAGACCTACGAACATTTAAGGAAGTGGTACTACTGGCGTGGGATGTTTACTTCTGTTCGACAGTTCATTCGCGGCTGCCACGAGTGTCAGTGATTTAAACAGCCACCGAATCCAGGAGCAGCTCTACTACAGCCGCTTGCGTGCCCCGACCGCCCATTCGATCGCGTCGGAACTGACCTTTATGGACCACTGCAATCGACCACAGCAGGTAACCGGCGGGCTATCGTTGCTATAGATCACCTGACACGGTACGCCGAAATCGTTGCTCTTCCTACAGCGACCACTCAGGAGGTCGCAGCTTTCATCCTCCATTGATTCGTGTGGCATCATGGCCCTCCTCGCGAGCTCTTCAGTGACCAGGGCCATGTATTTCTATCCGACGTAATCGAAGCACTTCTCCGCCAGTGCTATATTGTACACCGGATGAGTACTGCTTACCACCCTCAGACGAATAGCCTGACTCAGTGGTTTAATCGGACCCTGGGTGACATGCTTGCGACGCATGTGACATCTGACCAAACAAACTGGGACCTGGTCCTTCTGTTTGTGACCTACGCGTACAACACCGCCACCCAAGTCACCACCGGCTTTTCCCCATTCTTCCATCTATACGGACGTCAACCATCGCGCACGATCGACACTTTGCTGCCATACGCTCCAGATGCATCTGAGTGTACGACCGTGTCCGAAGCCGCCCGTCACGAATGCCGCCAACTAGCAAAGCAGTTTACTACGGCTGACCAGCAACGCCAGAAAGAGGCCTGCGAAGACGACCAACCTCCTGCCGCACAGTTCGCCCCTGGAACCCTTGTATGGCTGTATGTACCACCCTGTGCACCTGCTTTGTCTACAAAGGTACATTATAATTACCATGGTCCATACCGCGTGGTAGAGCGCACATCGCCGGTCAATTGCGCCATTAAACTGCTTACGCCGCTCGGTGACCATATTCGGCGGGGACACGATATTGTTCACATTGACCGCTTGAAGCCGTACTTCGACCCGCTCGTTCCCACCTGTTAGATCGCCAGGATGGCTTCATCTTTCTCGACGGGGGCAATTATAATGAAGGAATGATGACAACACCAGGGAACAACAAGAATCATCGCAGAGAAAGGCACCACGAGATCGGCGCTCGAGCTTCACCATCTTCCTCGTCCTGTGGCTATCTCGAATCTCCCACCTGCCCGTTAGGCTCGCCCAATAAATCTCTTTACTTTAAGATTATTATTATTATCACCACCACCTTCATTATTATTATTATTATTATTATTATTATTATTATTATTATTATTATTATTATTATTATTATTGTGTCATGATTGCAATCCATCTATTTGTCAGTGTTATTTTACTTGCATAATACAATACTTGAACTAATACCACCTCAAAAGTTGAACCTAGCCTTTTCGTTTCTTCAGCCAACCTTCGTTAACCTGCCGGGCTCTGCGTTTTTTTTTATTCCTCTCTTGCAGTTCCGAAAGGCTGACGTTCTTCAGAATTTGCTTGATGCTGAATATCAAGAGGAGAGCCCAGAGACTGATAATGGCTCGCCACAGAATGGTAATATACCTTGATCTACGCAAGTAGATCACACCTCAGTTGTGTGATTGATTGGAAGTCATAATAACGCCTACAATAACAGATTTTTCTAATAAAATGCATGCCAAATTTATAGGAAGTGGTAGCACAGCCATGTGCAAGTAAATGCATAGTAATATTGTGTTATGTATGTACACAACCAATAATTTTGTGAAGCCATAAATAGCACAGAGGGGTTATTTATTCATTGTATTGGGTTCACCACACATGTAGTTACCTTCGTGCTTGCATAAGACCAGGCTGATAGCTTTCAGTTTAAGCCTGAGATAATGTTGTCTTGAGCCTAAAAAATCACTTTTTACAAAGGTTAGCGCATAAATTTGATTTATATTTCGCAAAATATGCAAAGGTTGGCTACGTTAGAGCCGGCTATTCCGACATCATGACAGTAATGTACAAGATAAACAGAAAAGTACGAAAAAAGCAGAATAAAAAAAGAAAAAAATATATACGGAACCACTATGTGCATATATACGCACTTACTGCGTATCATTCATTTTTCAACGACATTTTGCAGCGAGAACTCTAAAAAGCCGGGCATTGACAAAAGAAGAAATTCTCGTAAGTGCAGCTTCAACATTTATTGCAGGGTAAGTAATCGTGTTTACTAGTGGCAAAAAAGTAACAATGAATATAAATTATAGTTATTGCAAGATTCGTCATAATATAGAATCCAGGAAGGTATTTTAGAGGCCAAAACACACCAAATAAGCATGACAAACTAGACAAGACGCACGTTTTTTCCCGTCTATAGTTCCTCCCATCTTCTTGTGTATGTTGAGCGCTTTGGGCTCCCGAATACCTTCATGGATAAGTACAAAGTTTCTCGACTTTGATCTTCTGAATCATATGTTTTTTAAAGCAAGCGTTCACATTGTATGGATAGACATTACGGCTAATCAATTCACGAATTATATCCAACTTGCAAAGAATCCTGCTGCACCTCAACACAAGAACTATTCGCCCCTATAGTCGCATGCCACTTAAGTTGGGAAAGGCACCACCCAGACAACCCAATCGCGGCAGCCGAATGCCTCTGTTACTGAAGAAATATTTTTTGCTCAAGCCCACATAGCCATGTTCTCCGAAGGTTAAATAACCAGTTTCCCAGCTCATGACATCAATACGGAGTCCATGCCCATTAGTGCAGTCTTGTATATATTCATTTTTGAGGAGGAATCACCACAGAAGGCTAAAGCCGTAGCCAACTATAGTAATCTAACACAAATAAACAAACAAATAAACAAAGTTTCGTTTGCTGTTATCGCCTAAACGCATAATTTGTCCCTGCTCAAGCTGTACAAACATCACTAAAGATAATTGCGATGTTGCTCACATAGAGCAAGTGTACGACTCGCGACTATTTTATTTCGATACTTTGGTCGCGGGTTCGAATCCCGGCTGCGGCGGCTGCATTTCCGATGGAGGCGGAAATGTTGTAGGCCCATGTGCTCAGATTTGGGTGCACGTTAAAGAACCCCAGGTAAAAAAAAAACAACATTGCGATACTTTAGTCCATAATAACTATATCTCTGTGGGCGACAGCAGTACCACAGCACTGTAATGCTGGAGCTATTAAAGATAGCCGAAAAGCCAATGATAAGCAAGTTTGCGAATACCTTTCCCCGTTTTCTTTCTCGACTGTTTGCAGGTATGACACAACATCTACATCCTTAAGTTACGTAACGTACCTACTGGCGAAGCACCAAGACGTTCAAGAGAGAGTCCGGAGAGAAGCCAACGAAGTGTTTTCCAGTGAGGCTAGTACAGTGCCTTTCATCTTGTTGCCACCGCAATGACATCCTAACATTAGTAATTATGGTTCTTTATTTTGTGAATCACTAAGTGAAACGCACGATAGGAATGCCTAGCAAATGCTAAGAAGATGCTTGGAGAAGTCTTCGTAAATTGTGTAAGTGCTTTCAGGCTATAACAAAACTAAGTGATTCGCACCGCAGTTTGAAATAACCACGCTGTACATGAGTGTCCCTCTCATGCTGTAATTTCTCGCCTCAACATCTGCATTGATGGGTAAGAAATAAGCTCCCACTTCCATATATTCTAAGCCGGTGCGCTTTTGATTTTTTGAATGGCTTCCCTGGGTAGGTCTAGTAGCGTTGGTAAAAGCGACAAAGTACGTGATTTGATGGTGAGTGAAGTGGTACTTCAAGAAGTTGAAGACCAGCTCAACGGAAAACGCCAAAAATTGCAAATCAACAATCGAGATCTGAGTCGAATGTGGGCAAGATAAACAAGTAGATAATGGAATGAATGAATAAAACATCTTCGAGATCACACAAGCAGGTGCACAATCTGAATCCCTCAAGCAATGAGTCCAACATGTCGAAATTGACCGGCGCATTAGAAAGACCGAAGTGCATCACAATGAACCGATGAATAATTTCCGGACTGACAAATTCAGTCAGCTCGTGGTCCATCTCATCAGCGGTAATCTGCCGGTAGCCGTCCGATAGTTGATAGTTCAGTAGCGGCGTGGAGGCAGATTGCAGCACTGCCACCAAATGCAGAGATCGCGCCACATCCAAAATCATTGAGGCAGGTGATTCAAAGGATGATTGTGTGAGTACCCCTTTGCCGCCCACACTGGTAAAGAAAAGATATGTTTATGTTTCTCAGCGTGATGACTTATTCTAACATTATTGCGCTCCGCGTAGCTGTTGCAGCAGTGTTTAATTGTATAAAATCAAAAGCTTTTCAAATAAATAAATTGTCGAAATTTCAGCGTTCTGTGTCCTTTTTTTTTTGTCCCCACCTGTCAGTTGCGTGATTTCAACTCATAATCATGTTGTACCAACATGCCCAATCCGAAAGTCTTCAGTTTTACTTCACACTGCTTAGTGCACCCAAACTGTGGGGTGGGCTGAAATGCAACCTTTAAATACTGCCTAGTGTCATGCCTAAGCCCAAAACTAGCAAGTTTAGGATTGCAGTGGTTATTTGCCTACAAGCATGCAAGCTCACACTGACGCCTCTTTTGCTTGTGTTCTTTTGATTTGCTGCGTGATGATGAAGAGTGTCAAAATTGTACAGGAGGAGTTGGACTACGAAACTGTGACAAAGAAGCTGCCATACTTAAGTCAAGTCGTCAGCGAGGCTCTTCGCTTGTACCCCCCAGTACTCACGTGAGTACATCCTCATGGCGAATTTCAGGACTTTGTCAGAAATTTTGACACACATTATTGTCCCATACCTAATAAAACGTACAATTTTAGGTGTCAAACCCATAAATTGTGCATGAATCGGGCACACAGTAACACCAGTAAGCTGCCCACCAGTATGTCGCAGTGCTTGAAAAACACATCTGAAATATACGTGCACAAAAGCGCATAAAGTTTACTTCTCGTAAATATTCCTGCTTTATGAGGCTAGGAGAATTATTTGTTCTTGCTCTTCACGCTAGTTGATGAAAATGGTACATATCTAAATCATGCTACAGTCATTCTTTCATTACATTTTCAAACCAGTTAATCGAAATTTCGCAAAGACAGATAGGCCTTACCAAAGCGCAGAAATTGTCAGCCACTCGACGTATGAAACTGCAGCAAAGAAAGCTTCGCAGTTGAATGAAGAACATCATGGTTGGTCATTTCCGTTTCGTGATTCGCCTTTCCGTGGCGATCGCTGCATGATCTGAACTAAGCGGCCAGAATAGAACACTGCGAGGCTGAGTTGATTTAATGTGAAGGGACACCAGCAATGACAATTATATTTAGATCTTATGAAATTTTGCAGAATTTACTTGTCATTCTCGCTGTATCAGCGCTTGGAATCATCGTAGAACGATTGCTCATGCTGCAACTATACTCTGCTTCATACATCAGGTGCAATGCTGTCGAAGTTAAGCAAGAAGTTCGGGCAGAAAAAATATGCAAGCCTGTGCGTTTCATGTTTGGACTTCGTCATTGTAAATGATGCGACTGGCTGCGGCAGCGTGCTGCCGGAACCAATCGCAGAGGTCCCGATAAAAAAAAAACAGAGAGACGTAAAGTGATCCAGAACCATATAAATAACGCGGTTTCTTCATTTCTTATGCCCAGAGTATCTTAATTTATTACTTAGACTGAAAGAGGAAAAAAAATCACTTTTCGTGTTGTAAGATTATTGTAATATTTCTTCATGTAAATGGATCTATTACAAGAAATCTTTGTAGATTTCCTTGTTTTCTACAGTCTTTTACGACTTTCACCTATCTCTATATATAGTAGCATTGTTGTGATGTAAATACGTCGGCAGAAATTTGTTCTTCTAATTAACAGACTCTTTCTCTCTAGCTTCCATATCACTGCAAAAAATTTTGCTCCCTCGAGGGTGTATTTTTGTACCATGGGCAACACCTTTTTAGGATGTTTAGAAACACCCTAAAACGTAGGATGTAAGGACAAGTTACTAACTACTTTTATAGGCGTGTATGAACACCATAAACTATGTGTGTTATACCTATGTTACACAGGCAAAGCAAGCGCGTTTACGACCAACCACGGTTCGCCGATGTTACACAGCGCGAAAGCATCCTCGGTGAAGGTGGCTAACGCCATATGGCGTAGAACAATCAATAGAGCCACTTCCTTGCCTTTATATGCTTCGAATACATTCAGCAGCAACCAGGCAAAAACGTCATATGTGCCCCCCAGTATATTCATGTACTTACCGGTACTTCTTGTTCAGATTGTCTGTCTTCTTCCAGACTTGCTTTGAAATGAATTGCTCCGCATCAGGTGGAAGTTCGGCGTTAAACTCGGCTCTAATTGCCGCGTACATCTTTGCATTGCGTGACGTGCTCCCCATATCACGCAAATTATTTTACCACATCCTTATCAGGCTTTACGCGTGGTTCGTGCCATCCAGCTCGTCCCTTTTTCCCGCGTGCTCGCTGGCATGCACTCATCGCTGGTGAGCACCGCCATTTTCTCGGTTATCTGTCTAACCGAGGTTGCAGAGCTCGGTTTCTTAAAACCACGGTTAACGGCATAACCGCGGTTTTGTGTGCCGTGTAACATCAGCGAACAGCGGTTAACGTAACCGCGGTTAGCGTAACCGTGGTTGAGGCTGCGTGTGTCAAAGGGGCATTAGTTAAATCTACATCCTTGCAGTGGGCTGTAGCACATGAAAACACACTTGAAGCAATGACAGTTACATGTGTAAGTATACTTGATAAAATGAGGCACAATTAACGGGACAACAAAAGTAAAAACTCACAGGAGGAAATGATTCATTCTGTGTGTCTGCTCTTTTGTTGTCCCTTTCATGGCACTTCATTCCATGAAATGTGCCTCACCAACTTTTTCAAGCCTAAACTGTTCTATAGAACAGTGGAGACACACAAGGCGAATGCTTTCCTCCTTGTGTCTCTGCTGTTGTTGTCCCGTTAATTGCGCTTCATTTGATCAAGTATGCTTATACATCTAACTGCCATCGTTTCAAGTGTGTTTTATGTGCTACACCCCACTCGCACAGATGTAGCTTGATCTAACACACATAATTTAGGGTGTTTCATAAGCACCTGTAAAAGTAGTGTGTGACGCCTCCTTACACCCTACGTCTTAAGGTATTTCTAAACATACTAAAAGTCTGTTTTAAATGGGACAAAAATACACTCTTAAGGATGTAGAATTTTTTCCAGTGATAGCGTTGCACTTGATGTATTCAACTGCCAGAACCTAGAGCAACCCCCGACAGATTACGAAAAAGCGGGAACCTTCGTGCCAGACATCTCATGTGCCTCATCAGACACGGACCTTCACGAACGTGGCGTAGAGTGCACCAGCTTACGTGACCTAATACTTGTGAAAAAAAAAAAACGGAGCTCGAGCCGCAATTGAAGCAAACCATTTTACGTTGCATGTGACTGTTTTACCACAGAGCCACGCCAAAGTTTGAAACTGCTTCGCAAAAAGACCATATACAGCGTGGAATGAGCGTATAGAATAGCACAGGTGCCCTGCCATGGGAACTGTGTAATTAGTGAGGGGCGCACAGCTGCACAAGGGCTCAGATACATCCAGCCATCAATAATCACAATAATCAATAGCATCAATAAGGCGCGCAGCTACGTAGGAGAGCGTATTTTCTTACAAACGAGCAGAGGATTAGTGTCTACTTCACTGAAGCATGTACATCGTTTACAAAATTACACGAAGATAAGTCTCTAAAGTAACAAGAACGCTGACAAAGGTTTGTCACTATGTTTGTCTCCGACCAGACGATATTCCGTCGACTCTTGACTGAGGATAAGTATCTTCGTATGAAGCGTTCCAAGGTTTAGTGCTGTGCATACCTGGCGTTTCACGAAACTGTTCCTAAATCCTCGAAAATAAGGAAAATTCGATATTTACTCGATGTCTTAAGAATTACTTGCTCTGTGGCCACAGGCATCATGAAATGGCTTTAGGTGTCATTCGGGACAGTAACTAAGACATTTATAATATACTTTGTTTAATTAGTGGAGTTAGGTGATTATGCCAATTGGTATAATTGAAGTCTTTTATGCAAAGTACCCATGGCGGCGTTGAGCATTTCAGAAAAATTATCTCTGGTAATAAGTTATACAAATGAGTACTGCGGAGACCTGCAAGGTGGCGGAAGGGTTAGAAAAGGAAAAGCAGACAGCCACCTGTTTGTGGCGTGAAGTCACATGGGTATACATACAGATTTTTTCAGAAAGAAAAACCCCTTAGTTGTCGAAAAATTTGTCCTGGTCCGGGGATCAAACCCGGGAACAAATATTTCTTGACCTCTAGTAATAAATGCAAAGTAGTAAAATTTAAACGAATCTAAGTTCAACGCCAAAAGTGAAACCGAAACTCGCAAAAGCGCAAGTACCACATTCTTCTCAGATTTTCAGTAGCATAATCGTCGTCACATCAACCATCGGCCAACTCCGTTATGAGGCTTGTGGGCTGTGCTTGCAATTATGGCATGCATAGTGCGCATGCGCTAACAGACGCAAAAGAACTTGGCCTCCGTAATCACTGTCTTGAACAGGGACGTCATTCTGGTATTCTACTCGTTGCACTAGTCAGTGCTTCGGTATCGGTTTCATCATCCAATTCTTTTGAATTTATTTGCGCCACAATATACACTTGAGGCCTCTTTGTATCTCGTAACTGTGATGGATTCTTCGCATCGGCAACCCTAGTTCTCAGATTTGACATATCCACCTACTATCCAAATCACGCAGTTAATTAGTTTATCATTGTATTGAAGACGGATGTCATTCTGGCAGTCTGCTTGTTGCACTAATCAGTGCTTCGGTATCGGTTTCATCATCCAATTCTCTTGAATTTATTTACGGCACAATATATGCTTGAGGCCGCTTTGTATGTATGTCGTAACTGTGATGGGTTCTTCGCATCAAGAACCCTAGTTCTGAGGTTTGACATATCCACCTACTCCCCAAATGACGCAGTTAAGTAGTTTAGCTTACTTAATTACTGTCTCAAACGATGTATCTAGCCATCTTCACATGCCTGCGGCTACAGAAGAAGTAATTTCGAAAGCTTCTAACAAATAACGCATTTCTCGTTTTTTTAAGGATTTCGGACACATCTTTTGAAACATGCGGTACGTACTAACCCGTTGAGGTTCACTTTTGTGTTGCACAAAAGGCTCTGGCAATTTAATGTTGCAAGAGTGTGACATCTGCGTAGCGTTCCTTTAGTTTCATAGCATTACTTTTGTTTTGTTCTGTTTTTTAGTGGAGGGGGAGATTTGTGTGGACTTTTGGGTCACTACGGACATGAAACAGGTGCATGACAAATGCATGACTTTGGCATTATTCGTATTCTAGTGAGGTGAGGCTTTGAAAGTGCATTTCAAAATTTCGCTGCACAGCAGCGGTAATGAAACCTCTGACTATAAGTTTTAAAGTATCTTAAAGATACATGTAGATTATATTCGAACTAAATGTTGGTTTAAAATTGCGTTTTGTGTTTTATATCTTTATTTTAAATTATTTTTACAAATTAGCAGAGCATTGCAATTTAGCCCCTAGGTAGGTAGTGGTGTTTTACAGCAGTGGAACGAAAATTGTAAGAGTACAATAAAAATTATATTTGTGATGTTGTTTTACGTTTTTTATGTGGGAAAACCACCACTTTGGTATGGCTTTTTTTTTTTTTAAGGATGAAGAAGCACTGGTAAACCTAGGCTACTGGTACTAGGCAAAGTTATCAAGTGTTATTGCGGAACACATGTGAATAATTTTGTTCATTCACGGCTGATATATGTTTTGAGAAAAGGTACAGAAACCTTAAAAATATTGTGAAAAAAAATTAGTTTTATCTTCACACGCATTTCCTGTCAACGTGTAAAAGCAAAAAAAAAATGTTCTTAGAACAAAGAGTGCCCAATTGTGATATATTCAAGTGGTTGCGGAATAACGAAATTGAGTTTTTTTTTTGCCAAAGCAAGTGCTGCCCCAACTGAAGTTTACTCAACTTCGTTTGACGCCCCACATGACCTGCATCGCCTTCTATGAAGCTTAATTTTCACCCATACTCTTACGTTTACTTACGTCTACCAGTTACTCATAATGTCATAACGATATATGTCATCTCGACTAAGGTTAAATTGGTGAACATTTCTCTCGATCTTCTGCCCACTGCTGACACCTCGCTTCAGACCATGCTTTTCCTTTTACGGTTTCTTCTGAACAGATTCACATCGAGGAAGGCCGTGAACGACTTTGAGCACAACGGTGTGCAGTACAAGGCCGGAACGTGTTTCTCATCTCCAATACTACAAGTTCACAGAGACGCACGCTACTGGCCTGACCCACTAAACTTCAATCCTGACAGGTAAGGATTGGCGATTCACTCAAGCTCAGAGAACAGCTGTGCGCAAATATTAAGCTAGAAACTAAGTAAAAACTTGCTTGCCTCTTGACTCTACAAGCACTATGTACGGGAAGCGCATAAACGCAGCCACGAAGCCCTTTCCACGGCAGCTGTATAAGCACGTTTCTTGTCACATTATATTGTTACACAAGGTAAGGTAACTTACCAGGAAATACAAGGGAAGCGCGGGTAGAGAATGAAGACGACGTTGCATTCATTGCGATCCCTCTGCGTGGGTACGAGCCATGGTGGTGGAGATCATCATCATTATACTGTGATCGCGGACTCAGGGCCCATTAAAACCCCATTAAGTTACCTTACCTTGTGTAACAATATGTCTGTGTAAATTCTTCACCTGGCAAATCACTGACGGGCAGTGTGTTCTCAGAAGCAGCGCCACATGGAGGCGAAATTGAGCAAAATAAAGGTGAAAGGCACGAAACGGCCGCTTATGAGTGAATAACAACACAGGCCAATTAATACAATCGCGTAGTAATTATGCTAACTACCATAATGTCTGGTCGCACAAGCAAACAGAAACACATCTCGCTTAGTGATGCCGAAAACTTTACTTCTCAATAATGGAAGCCAAGGGGTAGCGGGTGAATCCCTGTTTGAGTGCAAGCGTAAGCGCTCTATTTCTCAAATCAACGTTGTTACATCAAACCATGGCCAATGCCACGAGGCGTTTTATATACGGCAACGCACGAGGGAATAGCACCAATTCGCTTGCGCGTTTCCCGCGTTCACGGAGAGAAACATTTGCTGTAACATTATGCGGCTTTTGGTGTTTCTCTTCCTTATGTGATGATCACAGATTTTCTCCGGATAATGAAAGCAACTATCACAAGGTCGCGTACCAAGCTTTCGGCATTGGACCACGCAACTGTATAGGGATGCGCATGGCACATATGGTACTGTACTCCACCATCGCCCGATTGGTTCAACGGTTTCGACTTGACCTGGGACCTTCGCAAGAGAAGGTAAGTGCTTTGCGATAAGAAAGTAAAATAGAAATTCCAAAGAGAGCTAGCGATGCATCAGAAGATTTTTACTCTAGTATATTCAGCTTATTGGCAACATGTTTTGATGCTGGTCTCGATTTACGAGCACTCGTGGTAGTTTCAGCGTCATTTAAAGGATTCCTATTTGTTCTGTTAGATGTGTGCTGATGTGGGTACAATATAGCAAAAAGAAAATAAAGCATGCCTAGAATTTCAAAACATATTCAGCATCTTACTTAGTTTGCAACACATTTTTTTTTTCATTTTCCACCTCCTGGACAACCAATTCTGAGCCGTCCAGAGCAGCCGACAGCCTTGGCCTGATGGTGACGACGTTGTATAGTCACGCGCTGAGAGCAAACACATGTCTTGTGAGACCTTATAAAGGTTTGAGACCAACCAACGATTCGATTAACTGCGATTAAGTATACGTTGAACAAGGCTGTTTGCTTGTGTCTCATCTCATGATAAATTCTAAGGCAAGCACTTAAAAACAACGTTTACAGAAAGCTTGTCAGTATATGCACTGTATTCAAGTTGCGTGATGGTTTCAAATAAAAAAAATGCATTGTGCGAAGTACTGTCTGATCAACTGATTTGAAGTTTTTATTCCTTTTTCATAATTTATGTGGTTGCAGGGCCCCCTCGAGATCGTTTCTCAAGCTATAGTTTCAAAACCAAGCAACGGTCCCTGGATTCTCTTCAGGAGGATCTAAATAATGGTAACGAAAACAAAGACCTCGCCGTGTAGGCCAGACAATCCGGCACCATACATGAAGAAGACGATGAAGAGCAGCGAAGGATGTACCTTTCTTTGAGTATTTGTGTCATCACACAGTGGGCTGCTGTACACGCTTGATTGTCAACTGAGATACCTGAGGGCATAATGGAAGCAGCCACACATAGAAACAAGGTGGTGTAGCGCCTCTAACGCAAGACAGAGCACGCGAACTGTGCACGCATTTGCGCTAACTTTCGACATCTGATTTCCTACGTTTTCTTTAAAGTTACGCGAGCCTGTGTGCGTGTGTGCATGTGCGTGTTCGTGTGCGTGTGTGTGTGTGTGTGTGTGTGTGTGTGTGTGTGTGTGTAACTGCAAACGCATACACACACGCAGGACTTGAACACACTGGCACAAATACAGACACACATACTAGGAAAACAAGGAAAACAAAACGTAAACATGTGTTCTTCTAATGCTTGTTGAAAGTTAGAGCCAAGGGCGCACGCACGTTTGTGTATGCTTGTTGGACGGTGGTGGGGGTACCACCCACACGCCCACGAACACGTACGATCAAATAATATATTGAGAGTTAGTGCAAATGGGGATGTGTTTGGGGTGTAGACAAGGGAAACTACGCGCGCACATACACAACAGACGCGCACACATACAAGCGGCACTAACTTTCAACATCTTTTGTTAAACTGTTTGTTGAGGGTTAGCGCCAAGGGCGTTCATGTGTGTACTCTTTTCGTCCTATGTTACCTGCGCCCCCCCCCCCCCCAATTTGAAGATTGACTACTTCAACAAGCCAGATGTAATGCCTTAGAGCGACGACTTTCAGTGTCGTAAAAAGCTGGCTGTGGCGGACAGAAATGAATAAAGCTCTTTCAGAGATTCCATTCTGTGTTGCGTTAAGTCTTTCATAACAGAGAGAAATATAGAGGAAAGGCAGGGAGGTTAACCAAGCTTGGCTCGGTTGGCTACCCTACACTTGGGGTAGGGAAAGAGACAATAATAGAAAAAGAAAATATAGAAAAGAAGAAGAGAACAAAAGAGATAGATAAATAGTCACCTAAAGACTACACAACACTGTCTTGCGCTGTTATATCACAAGCACTCGTGAAGATTCGTGGTCCTTAAGAATCACAAGAGAGCTTTCGTGGCTTTGCGTGCATGCGAGACCGTCGGCCAATGTTTCACGATCTTTTCTGTAAGTGGTCGTGAATCCAGGTGACGGAGCTTGGCTTCTATAGCACGTCGTTCAGATTGGTTTGATGTATGGTGGCATGGAATGTGCTCAAGCGTCTCCTCGCAGGCGCAAATGTTGCACGCCGTACTGCTCATCATTCCACTGAAACATGAATACACATTCGTAAATGCGATGCCCAACCACATTGGACGCAGTAAAGTTTTATGGCGTCGTCAGTGCCTGGACGGCAAATGAAGTTGCAAGTTTGGGTAGATCGAATACTGGCGCAAGTTGGAGAAATCCTGCGCATTCCATTGCAGAGGCGTGATATGGAGAGCAAGTGATTGTAGTTTACGCGAAGCGTCCGTTCTCAAGAGTGGTATGGGCGTAAGCAGGTCTTGGTCATGATCCGATCGAGCAGCTTCATTCACGTGGTCACTGCCGACAATTCGGCAATGACTCGGCAACCATTGAAATGCAAAATCGTGTCCTTCCTCGAGCGCTTCGAGGTAGTTGTCCCTTAACTGATATAATGATTGTTGGAATAATTCATGCCGTAAAGCAAACTGTAGTGTTTGTAAGGCTGACCTCGAGTCGCAAAAGATGGCCCATTGATTATGTTGCTGCGGAGGAATGTACTTGACCGCACTTTGAAGCGCTGCAAGTTCTGCTGGTGTCGACGTTCAGATGTGAGAGAACTTGTATTGTAGCAACATGAGACTCATATCTGATGAAGATTCCGTCTATCTATCTTAGATAAGCAATGAAATTCATCTTCTTTTGTCTCATTACTTTATTCTGTCGTCCCCTCAAAGATGTATCAAATCCACCTAATGCTACACACCTGCATTTTCTTATTTTTTTGTTCTGCATTTCTTAAGGTGAAATTTATAATATTTCAAATACCGCGTATGTATTCGATGACTCCAGGTAATACTTCTATAGTGAGCAATCTCAGAAAAAAATTATATATCGTGAAGCTTCATAACAGCAATCAGAAAACGAGTTCGGTGGCACACTAGATTTATTGTGTGAACTTATCAACAAGAAAAGCCATTTTAGGTATTTATGATTAGCTCATTCTCGCATATACTGCAATAAGTTATGAAGCATATCATACATTACAGAGTCTAGTTTAGGAATGGACAATTTTTTTCAGTAAATTTATCATTCAATATTGGAGCGGTTCTGTTTCCCAACGCGACCAGGCCCACCGAGCTCTCCTCACATTTATGAACCAAATGGACCTGGCCAACCGTTTATAGATGTTTTTTAAATATTTTTATTTGTTTTTTTACTCATACTCGTCAAAGTCTTCGTCATTTGTTTTTCTTTTTCATTCCTCCTCTTCTTTCCTCTTTCTTCTATCTAGTCGTTGTTTCCTCTGTTTCTCCCCTCCTCCCGAAAGAGTGAGGAGGCGTTGTGCCCCTCCAGGTGGCAGTTGCCAGCTTGCTCTCTCCCTCTTTCTTCTGTGTGCTTGTGTATCTGTATATGCAAATCAAATCAAATAAATAAATGAATAAAATTTACGACGCCCACCATCCCACTAGCGAAACGTTACGAGACTCTACAAGACTTACAAAGAACTCATAAGATATTTTGTTAAGGTATGGAAAAACGGTTTGCACTGAAATACATCACAAGAACACACTCTGTTAAAGTATGAGGTTAACAAAAAGACTCATACTTGACGGTCCCACTTCAAATTTATTAGAAGCTCATGCCCTTTGTGCAACAAAAGCATTCTGATATTCGCACGCATTGATGTCAAATTTTCCGGTAGGTTCTGGTGCCATGTATAAGAAACAGTTGTGACATACGTATGAAATGGCGCCTGCGTCTGCGTTTTCATTGTCATCAAGGTTCTTTTCTCAGCCCACTGTCCTGTTCACGTCGTGGCATGCACAGGTATAAACGAAATCTTGCAGTCCATTCTCGTGCAACTGTTCGTCTTTCAGAATCAACAACTCACCTCATAGCTTTAAGGCAGCTCTAAAAAGTTTTTCTCACCATAATCATTCTCAGGCAGACCCGCTACCACTCCATGTTTGGTGCAGCTGACAGACTTGCACATGTTGCGTAGTTAACATAACCTTGAGAACTGCATTTCCGATGGAGGCGGAAATGTTGTAGGCCCGTGTGCTCAGATTTGGGTGCAAGTTAAAGAACCTCAGGTGGTCTAAATTTCCGCAGCCCTCCACTACGGCGTCTCTCATAATCATATAGTGGTTTTGGGACGTTAAACCCCACATATCGATCAATCAATCAACATAACCTTGAGAAGTCAGATCCTAAGCTAACGGGCTTACGCCTTGATAGTCATACGAAGTGAATTAGAAGCTTGCGAGAACACTACTGCGGCGTGTGCTACAATTGTTGAATGCCGAGACCACGCCTTGAATGTGATTGATGAGTGATTGATATGTGGGGTTTAACGTCCCAAAACCACCATATGAGAGGCGCCGTAGTGGAGGGCTCCGGAAATTTCGACCACCTGGGGTTCTTTGACGTGCACCCAAATGTGAGCGTACGGGCCTACAACAATTCTGCCTCCATCGGAAACGCAGCCGACATAGCTAGGATTCGATCCCGCGACCTGAGAGTCAGCAGCCGAGTACCTTAGCCACTAGACCACCGCGGCGGGGCACGCGTTGAATGTGGAGCGGCACGGTAAGCACTGAGCGTTCCGCGGCATCGCTACCTTTCCAAAAGAGCGAGAGGGAGAAAACGCTTTACAAACGAGTCAAGGCCATTCGTTCGTGTCCTCTCCCACGCCGATCGCCAGAGCGAACGATAATGCGCAGCGGTCACTTAACGGTGTCGACGATAAAGTGTTTATGTAGTGTGTTCGGTGCGACGGCGGGGAACAGTCTTCCTCGCAGTAATGTTTCCGTTAGTCGTCCCGATTATCTTGATCGGCATTTGCCTGGCTGCAATTTTCAGGTAAGGTCTTTACTTGAAACGTATACGCATTACTATCATGATAATTGTTGGGGTTTCACGTCCCAAACCATAACAGAACATGTCAGATGTCGTAGTGCAGATTGGAATCCGGAAGTTTCGGCAATTCGTTCTTCTTTAGCGTGCACTTAAACTGATGTACACGGGCCACAACCATTTCCCGTCCATCGAAATGCGGCCGCCATGTGCCAGGTTTTTTGGGTTTTTTGGAGCAACCTTTTGGTCAGCACTCGGGCACCCTAACCACGAGACCACCGTGAGGGGTTACTCTTTACTTTCTTAGGTAGGAATGTCCAGCATTCACAACAGCTTCGTAAAACTTGGAACGTGAATGACAACGCCGTAGTGAGACTGGCAGTACCGTTAAAGATCTGTGGACAGGATCATGCAGCTCCTACACAGCGACTGCGAAAGTGGTGTCGCATTCCACGCCAGATCATTCGACTCTTACTGACTAGAGGCACTTGTGCACATGCTGTGTGATGTGCTTTCTGTTCATTTCTTCTCTTTCGTCTCCTTCTTACAATCTCCCTCATCTCTTTCCCACGTGTAGAGTACCAAACTGGTGGTCCTGGCCTGGTTGACCTCCTTACCTTTATTTCTCTACCATTCCATTTCCTCTTATCTCAATGACAATACTGTTATTTTGGCAATTTTAGCCGTCCATGCAACTGGCCTACCGGCACGTTAACTGAAGTATAATAAAGACTTTGTACTTCAGGTGGAAACTGCCTGCCTATTGGTGCTTCACTCCCCATAAATTTATCAGTGGACGTGTACGCACTTGCAATAAAAAGCTTCTTCTGCAAAAAAAAAAGAGACCTATACTTTAAAGTACATGTTTGTATAAAAGTTATTACTTTGTCGATTTGTTGCAAGTTATCTTAAAAACGTTATGCGACATACGCCGAAATCTTGCTTATTGAAATATGAAGAATGCTTTTTCAAAATTTAGTGCTTCTAAAGCAAGCTTTTTATCGACCTAAAATTTTGATCCAAAGCGTGGGTGCGAGTTGCAAATGTGCTAGTGCGAATGCCACAAATGCCACAATGTTGGAGTGAAATTGCTTTCCACATTTCCGGGAACGTGGATTGTCATGCGAATAATTCTAAAAGTGGAATGCTTGTGTTCCTACAATGCATTATTGCAAGAAACACGACGGACACTTTGTATTAACATTTTTAAGAGAACAGAAAAGACTGCTATGGACACCTGTGCTCGTTGTCAAAGCGTAATTTCGGAACATTCTTCAACCGTGGTATCTTTCAAACTTTTAATTTCGATCAAAGAAAACTACTTTGAGGTCACTGAAATTTTTACTTTAAATGCTTAGCATAAAAAACTTTTTTTTTTCAGTTTTTAAGTGCTTGAATCCTACTGAGCGTACCTCTTTTTTATAATGTCTGCGTATAATACTGTTAAGAGTTGTTCCCTGCAAACAAAGGACCACGTGCTCATCTTATGTTTATCACTTTTTTTTTGTGGTCATCTTTTAGATCAATTTCGATCTATGAGTTGTCAAGGAGTTGGCTAAAGTTGCTCTATAAGGCTATTTTCTAGCATATACAGTCACTCTATAAGCTTGGCCAACTTCCCTTTGCTTCTCTTCATTAGAAAATAATCTACTGCTTCCAGATGGCGCAAGCGGCATTTCTCCTATTTCAAGAACCTGGGAATCCCCGGTCCTGAACCGAGCCTGCTATGGGGAAACATTCGCGAGTTCCATGAAACAGTGAGCAGCCCATAAAACATTGCTGCGCAAGGTTCAAGAGTATTGATATTTTCTACGCAAAAAAAAGCGAATAAATACATGGTTGCTTCCTTCATCATAGGAATCGATAAAAGCACGAAAGTAAAACTTGTATTTATAGAAGTAGTTTGATGTTTACTGCACACTGATACAAAAGAGCTCAGAGATCTTGCACAATGTCTATAGGTGTTTGACAGCTATAGTACCGCTTGTAACCTGCTTGCATTTACGTTGAAGGTATTCATAAATCTTCATAATGATGGTTAGAATCTATCATAATAAATTAAAAAAAACCCTTGTGGTAATAGATGCTTGCGGTAGCTGTAACAGTGAACGGTGAGAAAAGAACCAGAGATAGCGCGATGCGACTGTGCCTTATTACACACTGAACTTGGGCGGAGGTCACCTACTCGCAGCATATTGGAGCTATTGAACAGCACTTCTCGACCAGAGGGAAACGCATCGCACGTCGTGGCTTCCTTTTGTCCAGCCGCGATTATTCCCGGAGTGAGCATGGGAAACTCTGAGTTAAAACAAAAGAAGGTTAAGCCGGGTAGCACCTCAAAGCTGTGTTAAGTGTAGATGGATGCTATCAGTGACGCCGGTGCATTAAAGCCCGTGAATTGTGCCGCGCTTGAGGTAAGGTCGCCACCTGGACGTGTGTCAAGCCCTCGACAAAATCCCAGTTCTTAAACGCGCTGAATGGGACGGATACTTAGAAAGAAGCGTTGAACGAACTAATCGTGCATGCCATTGTCACCATGCATTACTGCAGTTCACCAAGAGCTCTGTCAGAGGACATTGGTAGATATAAAATACGTATTTTTAAGGCGTACAAAGTATGTTAGCGCGGCACAGTAGATGGCATGCTTGGCGTGTACAGTCATGGACCCAGAGGTCATGGGTTCTGCTCGGGTCGATGGACATTTTTCTTGCTTCTCTGATACTGCGAATTTATTCGACGTGTTTTCCGGGACGGAAATATTCCACTTAAATCTTGGTGGACCACGGCATAAAATATTTTCGTGTTAAAAAATGCGGCTATCACTGCGTCAATGCACCCGTAAAGTTTTAGGTCAACTACCTGCTTCGCTGTACGAGGTGTGGTCCAGTCACTGAAACATTAACACTGAAAGTTAATGTCACACACCGCGAAAGACAAGACTGGACTATGACTGAGTGTGCGCGCGTGTGCTGCCGAATGTGCTGCTTCTCTGTTCCCTCTCTGCTCTTTTTCATCTCTCCCATCCCTCTCCCATGCGCAGGGTAGCAAACCGGCTGCCTACAGGCTGGTCAACCTCCCTGCCTTTCTTTTCCCTCTATTTTCCTTCCTTCCTTCCTTCCTTCCTTCCTGAAAGTTGATGGCATTTATGAGTATATTGCTGAGTCAGCATATAACACAAACATGCCTTGTTTGTTATGGAAAAAACTATTTAGTTTACCGCTGTTTGCCCACAATAGCGGTCACGTTAACCTACAATTTGTCAAAACGACATGAAACTCACGGTACTGTGGAATGGTGCCGAATCTGAAGCCCTAAGAAATCGTGCCGCGTGGTGGTTCAGTTGCATTTTGTTTGTATATTTCTGGCAGGATCATTACAAGGTCATTGGAAGGTGGCTGGAAAAGTACGGAGACACCTTCGGGTGAGATCACATGCCCATTAATATACAGAGTGCCCCTGGTGTCACGCAGCACATTTTTTTAAAGGAATGGTGCTATCGCAAACTGAAACTACTGCGCAGTTAATCGAGACGCGTGAGGGGCTGCTACTAATTTTTATTTAGTGATGTTAAAATATTAGGTACAACTATAGAGCTGTACTTGCGAATCGGGAATTCATATATATGTCAATGTATGAGGCTGACTTTACGGATCACTCTTCCTAAGACGCAACCTTAACTCGCCCCCCGCCCCCCGAGCACGCTCCTATGATGTCCACGGTATTCGAAAAACTACTATATTATCCAAAAGACATCGATCCACCTCGCAACGCTTGACTCAAAGCGAAAAATGCGGTACATGGTTTTACTCACTGACCGCTTCGCATGAAGTCAATTCTAATAACTTGTGCAGAGTTTGTCGTGCTTTTTTTTGTATTTCGATCACACTCCTCGTTATTTTCTATAACACTCCTTTAGAAGCAGATTCTTGTAGCACATTCATTGTTGTTTGGGCGCTCGAATTTCACGCATTTTTCTCTGTTTCGTAGACTAGGAATGCGAAAATTTTCTTTGTTCCCACAAAATTTGTTTTAAGAATTTTTCTGATTATTTTGAGCATCTCTTTCCAATCGCTTCTGATCTGGACAACTTTTGTACATGCACGTTGTTATTGTGATCATCCCTGACCCTCGTGTGTCAGTTTTCTACTCTTATTTGTTCTATGATGCCACCAACGCTACATGCTCTCCACAGGGGCAGCAAGGTAGAGTGAACTAACTAACTAACTAACTAACTAACTAACTAACTAACTAACTAACTAACTAACTAACTAACTAACTAACTAACTAACTAACTAACTAACTAACTAAATACGGCTTTCTTTTCTAACTAGCCAACAAAGTTCAAGAGCCTCGGTTTAGACACTTGCTATGGCACGAATTTACTCTTTTTCTTCATCTTATCATCCTGAGAGTAGGACCTATATCAAGCACTAGACATTCTCTATTCACTTGTCCGACTAATCTACTGTACTCTAAGAGCACCACGCGGAGAAGTATAATGACTATCATCTTATCATGAAAAGGGTGTCACAGTTTTATTTTCGCTGATGCAGTGCATCATGGAGATTTCATCCCGATTAAGAATTTGACTAAAAATGAACTTTGTACAAAGTTTATCGCGCGTGAATTTCTCCATAATTATTTTTGTTCAATATGATCAACACATCTTTATTAATTGCAGATTTTATGATGGAGATGTGCCATTCGTTGTGACGAAAGACTTGGACTTCTTGGAATACATCTTGATTCGCAACTTTCAAAATTTCACGGGTCGAGGGGTAAGTTTTATGTTGTCGAAACACTTCGAAAAGACACAACCATGAAATGCAAATGCCGATAAATATAGTTGGTGTGAATAGGAATAATTAGTGCAAATATGGTGAGGAAGTACTAGAAAAATGAAGGCTTCTCAAGAGGTACATATATTTAATCTATCAGTGATCATCTAATCAACTTTATGTATCGCTTATGAATTCGAGAACACATATATAATAAACGAGCTGTACATAGCCCATAACACTAAATTCACCGCAATTTTTTAAAAATTATTTTTAGTGGCCTCATTGAGAATATTGGATACAAGATTCAGTAGAAATATGGCTTTCTAATATATAGGTGTCTGTAATGTCTCGTCACATATGCCCAGTACGGTGCTAGTTTTTATCAGCTTCATAAAAACCTCTCAACTCCTTCACAAGAAAGTGAAAAATTCTATAGAAACGGGTGAACTTTAGAAAAATTGCTATTTTTACCTAGATGTTCTACTTAGCAATTTTGTGTTGCAGATTTATGCTTATGTGTGCGATTTGTACGCGAAATAAAAGAAAGCAATTGGTGATGAATACAGGGTAAATTTAGAGTGTCTAAAAAAGAAAGGAAACATTAATATGCATTATAATGCCTGGTGTCAAAACCAGAGAGAGAGGGAAAATAAGGAGAGAGGTGGGGAGGTTAACCAGGGCTGAGTGAAGTAGGCTACCTTACACTGAGAAAGAAGGGAGGTGGAAGGAAAGATACAGAGGACGAGAGAAAAGTCATTGACTGAGCCGATCGATGTGTAACAATTTCAATTTTCGCATAACAAACGACGATACAGACCAGTGCCCTTGAGAAAACGCAACAGCGCTTCCATTGCCTTTCGGAGCTTGGATGGGCAGCACCATGATCCCAATACCTTCTCGAGAGTGAAAGCACTTCCATCCAGTCGATTTAGAACAGTGTGGAGGTGAAGCCTCGCATTTTCGTATGTCGGGCAATAACACAAAGTGTTCGATAGTCTGATCGACGGCACAGTACCAAAACCAAAATATGTAGGGCTGTGGTAGGTGCTATAGCAATCAAATTTACTCACAGGAAACGTTGGTGGTGGAAAGCAAGCATCCATTCTTGAAGAAAACTATTATTTACGTCGAAGGTGCCAAGTGGAGAAGTCTACGGCGAGCCATATCTACCAGTTTTACCACCGCTAAACTTAAGCAGGTAAGGCGAAGTTTGCACAAAAGAGGTTGCTGACTGTGTTGATGCCAAGCCACTCCATATCCCTCCGAAGCAGAATGATACTCATTACTCAAAGTTAATGATCCCAGAAACGCTTATCAGCTGGAAGGAGAGGTGTTTAACTCATTTTCCAGGTGCTGAGGCTGTATAAAGGCTGCAAGAATACGTGTTCGTCTGAATACTAAGAGATGGCACGAGAGAAAGACATCGAAAAATTGTTTTTATTGGTGGGCGCTTGTCAGTGTTTTGTACGTACACACAAGTGCACCTTCAACTCGAAATAAGCAGGAATTTTTTCAGTGTTCACAAGTTTACTTGACTGCGAAGCTTATTGGTATATGCGAACCCCTTATACCCATTGGCGTTGTAGTCAACAGTGCCTGTTTTCTTGTACAAAACCGTAGAATGAGTGTTCATCCTTGCCTGATGGTGTGCTAGCCTTCATCTTTGATTAAAAGAAACGCAGTAAGTTTGCCTAAGAGGAAAAACGCTGGCAAGCAAAGCTATATAGTCGATGTTGAGGGGTTTAGGATCACGCCGGTCGCAGAGATGTGGTAAATAATTCTTACAAGGTTTTCCTGTAGTAAAAATTGGACTTGCTGGGTTCTAACTTGATTTTGCTCAATATTAAATCATTTTCGTTACTCCAAGCTTTGTGTGACTTAACGGGAATTTCTCACAATTTTCAACTGCTTATTCCTATTTCTTTCTTATTCTATCTTCTTCCTCTCTTTTTCTTTGTCTCACTGTTTCTTTATTTCTCGTTTGCTAGCTTTCTTCCCATTTTTTTTCCTGTCTGTATTTCTTTCTCTCTCTTCCACTCTTTCTCAATATTTATACGCTATGTTTTACCGTTTTCTCTCATTTATCTCCTCCTCATCCGCACTTCTCTTTGCTATCCGTTACTTTACGATACTGTGCAAGGCTATGATGCGCTGTCAGCGTGCCTGGATAACACAGACGCTTGCCTTCGGATTGTGGGTACGCGGCTTCGAGTTTCGCCGCCTCATGAACAATATTTTGCAACAAAATTTTTTTACCTTCTCTTTCTTCCTATCTTCTTTTGTTTTTCTCTCGCTTTCTGTCACCCCCTTCAATGTGACACCCCTCTCGCGTCCAGTTTCTGCGATACATACCAAATCATGATGTTGATAGTTTTTTTTTCATAGCTTTTGGGTCACGACATCACTTCAAGCTTATAATGGCTTCGTTGTAAAAGCGGCCTGTTCTTAAAAGATGATGGCAGACCTGAAGAACGGCGCGGATATATTCCTAAACATCGTGGGAGAGCGAGCTGACAGCGGCCGTGAAGCGAATGCTCTCGAGATCTTCCAGAGGCTCACCCTGGACTACGTTGGTCGTGGAGCGTTCGGCGTCGACGGCAGCTTTCAGATAGGACCCGAAAACTCTCTGGCCGCTTCCGCAAGGGCTGTGATTAGTGGAGTAATGAAAGGACCTTTACACTTCCTTTGCCGTGAGTACCCGAGTTTCGTCTTGTAGAATCAGCCCAACTGTCTGTGCTAAAGCATGTTATGGGTAGTACCAGTCCTGCTAAAGCATGTCTTTAAGTTTAGATCAAAGAACTTTCTTAAGTGACCTAGCCAGTGGTTGGGAAGAGCCTGGACTCCTTGTAGGATTCGACTAAGGGTCACTGGCCCTTGGTGGCTGCCTCTTTTTTGGGGCTGCGCCACAGCTATTATGGATTATACTTGTGCATTCCCATAGGGTACGAACTAGTGTGGCTCTGAACACGTAATGCGTGCACTTGTCTGTTAGGTGTAAATATTGGTGCGCCAGGTTCATAAGAGCTGTCCTAGGTTGAGATCAGTCTTGTCACTACCCCCATTAGACAGTCTGCCAAGTTTTTAATAATACTTCTCAGGTGGCGGAAATATACGCCTTGGATGGTATTACAGAAGTTTGATGTTTCTTACTCCGCTACAGAAAGTACATCTACACTGGGTGTCCTCGCAACACCCTTGTACTGGATCAACATGATCTTTAGCGGCTACGTGACAGTGAAGTTGACCAAAGAGACGGCGAGAATTATCGACCTCAGAAAACAGAACCCAGAGGTGAGTCTCGCTAAACACACGGCAGCTTATCTCGCCCTTTTCGTCAACATGTGCGCCTGTACACTCGCGATAAAGGACAAATGCTGATTTCTGTGGCATTGTGCCGTATAGATAAAGGAAAATGTTGACTAGCAATAACGGCAACGTTAGGTCTGTTTCCGGTTGGTCGAAGAATTAACGCAGAATTGTCACGGGAAGACTCACGATACGATCACACGTAATAATTGAGGTCAACAGAGTGTTAAGCTTAAATATATAATTACGACAGCTATCATTAAGCATGTAGGGATTGTAATAACAGAAATTAGTAAAAACGCGTCGCCGTCGTGGCAAATGAGTTGATTATACCTTTTGCAGTTTACATGAGGCTGTATGTTCGATTTCTTCCTGTAACAACCGCATTAGTATCGAAGAAGATTGCAAAAAAAACTAGTTATTTTAGAGGCATTTTTTCAAATAAGAACTCTCAAGTAATAAAATTAATTAACTCGGCACTCAACCCTACACTCTAACAACAGTCATGTTTGTGTGACTATGAGATTAGTAATCGTGCTGTGTGCTTTGTTGCGAAAACTTTCTGACGTTAAAACATTTGTTCATTCTGGAGCACCGAATCAATCACTGGCCTTCAAGCTTGTAGTCGCGCCCATGCCTTCTCGTGCTGAACATAACATATGTAGTCACCAGTCTGCTTTTATTAGAAGCCCTATACTCAAGTTACCTCTTCACTGGCTGCCTGTTCCCAGAAGAGGTTGATCTGCAGTACTTGTATGGCGCTATAGTCACGACAATATAGTGTCATTGCAGACTTTTATTCCCTCTCACTTTTTAAACATCTTGTCACTTCCAAAGTACAAGGTAGCGAACCAGAAAATTGTATTTAGCCGACCATACATTTCTTTATCTCTTTTTTATGTCACCATATTGTAGTTTATTGAAACAAATAACCTAATTTGTCATGGATGCACAGCACAACCCATTTGATTCCTCTTATTAGTTCAGAAAGCCTGACGTTCTTCAAAACCTCCTCGATGCTGAATATCAAGAAGAGAGCCCGCAGACTGACAATGACACTTTAATGAGTGGTAAAGGAGCAGGTAAGAGCATCACCATCTTGAATCAAGTAAGACTGTGTCTCCGGCAGTGGTTTTCTCACACACTATATCTGAGCTGTTCTTAAAATGTCGTAGAAAAGACGACACAGACTGTTCTCTTGATCGCGAGAAAAAAAATGGCCGAGACTAAAGTAGACTACGTAGCTATATCACAAAGAACAACCAGGAAAATATATATATGCACTTTGTTAGCTAAGCCGTTTGTCACAACTTCAAGCAAAGGGACAACGCAAGGAGAGATCAAGTGTACACATGTGGCGCGCATGTGTAAAGTTGGCTGTACCCACCGTTACACAATTTGACATCTGTCCTACATTAGAATAAGGTGTTTGTTGCCAAACTCCACAGCATGACAAGATCACCTATTTTTAACAAAAGTTTCATGAAAAGAATTCATTTACTGTCAGGCCTAGAAGCTTTAGAGAAGCGTTAACCCACTAACTAAGCCTCATATAAAAATACGATTTAAAAGTTCGCCTAGCGTCTTTTTTAATATTTTGTCCCTCCCTATGTCCCGACTTCTCTTGTTTGCCTCTTTTCAGAAAAAGCTATCAAGAGCCGTGTGCTAACCAAAGACGAGGTTCTTCTGAGCGCTTCTGTACTCTTCGTTGCCGGGTAAGTAATCACACATTTTTATCTTGTAATATAAGACGAAGCTCACTTAACAACCAACATTATTAGTTTTCAAACAAGTGCTTTCGTAATAATAGTGCTACCTGTAGGCTGCCACAAACCATAGTGCGAATGCGCGTGTGCGCCCGACGAGGAAGATGAGGCTCGCTGGCTGCTCGAGCTCGGAGCCAGACTGGCCAGTGCTGCAACCGCTCTTGCAAATATATTTTTCGAATATATTCGCAATACTTTGTCTCGTTACTCACGTAACATATTTGGTGGAGGTGGAACGATCCCCGTCCTCACCACGCAGCTCCGCAGTGGCCGCATCCTCCAGCTTTCCGCCATGGCTTCCAGTGACAACGCGTCCGCTTCATCATCTGCGGCTTCTCCGACAACCTTTGTCGCCGTCCAAACACCACGTGATCCCGGGACATTTTCTGCGCAACCTGGCCTCGACGTCGACAAATGGCTTCGCCTTTATGAACGGGTCAGTCAAACTCACCGTTGGGACCCTACCATGATGCTCGCTAATGTTCTCTTCTACTTGGACGGAACCCCGCGTGTCTGGTACGAGACAAATGAGTCCGAACTCACCAGCTGGGACACGTTCAAGGAGAAGCTACGTGACATCTTTGGGGACCCGACCGGTCGCCACGCAGCTGCACGACAGGAGCTGGCTACCCGTGTCCAGTCGCCAACTGAATCGTATGTGTCATACATCCAAGAAGTTCTCGCTCTTTGCCGAAAAGTGGACGAGGCGATGTCTGAGGCTGAAAAGGTTGGACACGTTTTGAAGGGGATCGCGGACGACGCCTTCAATTTGCTGGTGTACACTAACGTCTCGACCATCGACCGTGTAATTCAAGAATGCCGCCGTTTCGAAACAGCAAAAAGCCGTCGGGTGCGCCCTCCTTTTTCTCGGTTGCCAAACACGGCGGCTACGTCCACCTGCTCCGATTCTACCGTCACACCGCCCTTTGAGCAGAGTGTAACGCGTATCGTTCGACGGGAACTTGAAGCAGCAAGTCCAGCGCCGCTTCAGCCCACTTCTTTCGAACATACGATACCGACAACCCCCGCGATCTCCGTTATTCAGGCGGTCGTACGACAAGAATTCGCCAACCGCGGGTTCCCTGATGCTTGCCCCATCTCTTGCCCCTCCTCCAGACCAATTCCCACTAATGCACCTCGACGTGACCCATTTGTTGCTCCACGATCTCGCAACCCGGCGGAATGGCGAACTCCTGACGACAAACCGATCTGCTTCCGGTGCCACCGCGTTGGACATGTCTCCCGCTACTGCCGTGCCTCCTGGACGCCGCCACATAGGAGCCAGTTTTTCGCACCTTATAGCCCATATGAAGATCTTCGCCGGTATTCGTCCAGCCGTACCGCCCCTGCTTTCGACACGTCTAACAGCCGCCTTCCTGCTCGTTCTCCGTCCCCTCAACGCCGTCGTTCCCCGTCGCCCCAGCCACGCCGCCATCACTCGCCGCCTAACTTTTCATCGTACCCGACGGAAAACTAGACAGTGCAGCCCCTGGAGGTAGTGCTGCATCATCCCTGTCTGAACCAAACCCTCCATTGACGCTTCATACGAACAAAAATCTTGTCGATGTACACGTGGACGGTATTTCTCTGTCGGCACTAGTCGATACTGGCGCTCATGTGTCCATAATCAGCGTTCATCTTTGTCGCCGCTTAAGAAAAGTACTCACGCCCCCTGCTACCGAAGCTGTACGTGTGGCCGATGGCGGCACTGTTCCTGTCATTGGCATGTGTACGGCTCGCATACGCATCGCCGACCGTTACATCCCTGTTCTATTCACGGTGCTCCAGAACTGTCCTCATGACCTCATCTTAGGGATGGACTTCCTGTCGACCCATTCTGCTCTCATCGACTGTTCCGCTGGTACTCTTTGCTTAGACCTTCCTCTTCAGCCGGATATTCACCCTGAACCTCAACACGGCCTTTCTGCCACAGACTTCCTCCGCTTACCGCCTAAAGCCCTCACATTCACCGAATTTGCCACGACCTCACCCGTATTGGATGGGAATTACATCGTCACGCCGATTCCTGATGTCCTACTGGCACGTGACGTCACCGTCCCTCACTGCATCGTAACTGTAGCCTCCAACCGGACCCGTCTACCCGTCATAAATTTCGGCTTCACAAAGCAAGTCCTCCCTGAAGGCATCCTAATTGCCACGTTGCGGTCCTTAGCCGATGATCACGTCACCACTTTCGCAGCCGACGCATGCCCCAATTTTCCTTGTCGCCCACTCGATGCCACATGCCTCGACATGTCAATACGTCCCATGATCGACCCTGACCTTCCCCCAGCGCAATCAGCCGCTCTCGCACGCCTTCTAGCTTCCTACCGTGACATCTTCGACCTTGACGACCGCCCACTCGGCCAAACTTCTCTTGTAAAGCACCGCATCAACACCGGTGATGCTGCTCCCATTCACCGTCGACCGTATCGCGTGTCCGCGTCGGAGCGCCAGATTATTCAAGCTGAAGTGAATAAGATGTTAACTAAAGGCATTATTGAGCCCTCATCAAGCCCATGGGCGTCACCCGTCGTCCTGGTTAAAAAGAAGGACAACACATGGCGTTTTTGCATCGATTACCGGCATCTAAATCGAATCACCAAAAAGGACGTGTATCCTTTACCACGTATTGATGACGCCCTCGATTGTCTCCACGGCGCACGCTACTTTTCATCCATCGACCTTCGTTCTGGTTATTGGCAGATTGCCGTAGACGAGAAAGACCAAGAAAAGACCGCCTTCATCACTCCAGATGGCCTATACCAATTCAAGGTTATGCCCTTCGGTCTATGCAATGCCCCCGCCACGTTCGAACGTATGATGGACTCTCTGCTACACGGGTTCAAATGGTCAACATGCCTGTGTTACCTAGACGACGTCCTCGTATTTGCACCTACGTTTGAGACCCACCTTGAGCGTCTGTCGGCCATTCTCGACGTCTTCCGCAAAGCTGGCCTCCAGTTGAACTCCTCGAAGTGTCACTTCGGCCGCCGACAGATTACCGTGCTGGGCCACCTTGTCGATGCTTCTGGTGTGAGACCGGACCCTGAGAAAATTCGTGCCGTCACGAGTTTCCCAGTACCCCAATCCGCCAAAGATGTCCGGAGCTTTGTGGGACTTTGCTCCTACTTTAGGCGGTTCGTGAAAGATTTTGCGGCAATCGCCCAACCACTTACCGATCTTTTGAAGAAAGGCGTTCCATTTTCGTGGGGGTCCACTCAAGCTGCCGCCTTCTCTCACCTCATAACACTTTTGACGACGCCCCCTATCCTCGCCCACTTTGACCCATCTGCCCGAACTGAGGTCCGAACTGATGCCAGTGGTCACGGTATCGGAGCCGTTCTCGCCCAATGCCAACAGGGACACGACCGCGTTATCGCGTATGCTAGCCGCCTCCTTACACCTGCAGAGCGTAACTATTCGATCACGGAGCGAGAATGCCTTGCTCTTGTCTGGGCGGTCTCAAAATTCCGTCCATATTTATATGGCACCCACTTTTCCGTCGTCACCGACCACCACGCGCTCTGCTGGCTTTCATCCTTAAGAGATCCTACAGGTCGACTTGGTCGCTGGGCTCTGCGACTGCAAGAATACACCTTTTCTGTGATATACAAGTCTGGACGCCTGCACCAGGACGCCGATTGCCTTTCTCGCTATCCAGTTGACCCATCGGCCACCATACCTGACAACGACGCCTGCGTGTGCTCCGTTTCTCAACTGAACCACATAGCCGACGAGCAACGCCGTGATGCAGCCCTACGAGCTATCATTGAGCGCCTCGACTCCTCCCCATCGAACCGATCCTATCGCTCGTTCGTACTCCAGAATGGCACATTATACCGGCATAACTTCCATCCAGACGGCCCATCTCTGCTGCTTGCCATACCCAAACACCTCCGCTTGGCTGTACTCCACGAACTTCATGACGTTCCTACTGCCGGTCACCTGGGTGTGTCCCGCACATACGACCGGATTCGCCGTCGCTTCTATTGGCCAGGTCTGGCACGGTCCGTCAGAAGATACGTCGCGGCGTGTGAGGAATGTCAGCGCCGCAAAACACCATCGACGCTTCCGGCTGGGCGCCTTCAACCACTCGATATTTCTACGGAACCTTTCTTTCGCGTCGGCTTGGACTTACTCGGCCCTTTTCCTCTGTCTTCTGCTGGCAACAGGTGGATAGCTGTGGCCACAGACTACGCCACACGCTACGCAATCACACGCGCCCTTCCAACAAGTTGCGCCACTGACGTCGCCGATTTTCTTCTACACGACGTGATCTTGCAACATGGTGCTCCACGCCAGCTGCTCACGGACCGAGGCCGCACATTTCTATCGAAAGTCATAGCGGACATCCTACGCTCTTGTGCAACACGCCACAAGCTCACTACGTCGTACCATCCGCAAACAAATGGCCTCACAGAACGCCTGAACCGAACCCTAACTGACATGCTTGCAAAGTACGTTTCCTCAGATCACTCTGACTGGGACATCGCTTTACCATACGTGACATTTGCCTACAATTCTTCGCGCCACGACACGGCTGGTTACTCCCCTTTTTTCTTGCTGTTCGGCCGCGAACCCACATTACCCCTCGATACGACGATTCCGTTACCAGCAGCTCCAACTTCACAATATGCTCTGGACGCCATCAGCCGGGCCGCCCACGCACGCGAAACCGCTCGTGCTCGCCTTCTGACCTCCCAAGCAAACCAACGGCGTCGGTACGACCAACGACACCGCGATGTGCACTTTTCGCCCGGTTCGTTGGTTCTGCTGTGGTCTCCGACCAGGCACGTTGGCCTGTCTGACAAGCTGCTCTCTCGGTACACAGGGCCCTACAGAGTGCTTCGTGAGGTGACTCCCGTCACTTATGAAATCACTCCTGCTGCCTCGCCGTCTTCATCCACCCCTAGGGCCACCGACATCGTACACATCGCACGCCTGAAGCAGTACCACTCGCCCAATGATCTTGACATCTAGATGCGCCGAGACGGCGCCTTTGCCGACGGGGGTTATGCTACCTGTAGGCTGCCACAAACCATAGTGCGAATGCGCGTGTGCGCCCGACGAGGAAGATGAGGCTCGCTGGCTGCTCGAGCTCGGAGCCAGACTGGCCAGTGCTGCAACCGCTCTTGCAAATATATTTTTCGAATATATTCGCAATACTTTGTCTCGTTACTCACGTAACAATAGAAAGAAACACCGCTCCCTAAACATCTTAACAATCACTTCACTTCAGCTCAATCTAAGGGTAAGTGAAATCGTGTTCCCTTGAAATAAAAATAAAGCTACATAACTTTTTTTTAATCTGGATGGAAGCCGGCAGATGAAAACAACGTAATGGGATAATCAGGATTAACAGCGGGAGTGCCTCAGACTGGCTGGCGGACATTTCGATAGAAGGACCCATCTTTTTCAAAGGCACCGTGTCAACCTTAGCGTGTTAGTTTTAAAGGATTAGTGGTGATTTTTTTTTACTAAGCCCGCTGCATGCCCCGCCCTGAGCACATGATATATGTATTCACGTCAACGTAAAATAGCACTCTAATATAATTGACTTGTTGTTCTCATTATCCCATAAACGCCGGGTTCCTGTTTTAAAAAGTAGCACAACACTGGTGCTATTTTTAAGAACACTCTCATGCCATAGTGACTCTGAATGCAATCATTGGCGAAGATGGCAAGTCAAGACAAAAGTGGTTAGGAACGAAGTAATTTCTTAGCTCAGACCAGTTATACCTCCGGCCTGCTTGTATCGACTATTCACAGGTATGACACAACGTCAACGTCTTTAAGTTACGTGACATACCTCCTGGCGAAGCACCAAGACGTTCAGGACCGAGTCCGGAAAGAATTCAACGAAGCCATTTCCGGCCCGGTGAGCATGCACAGCGACCTCCCTTCCATAATCATACAGTAGCAATCTTTCCAGTTAAACAGATAGCTAGAATGATCCGTCGCATCACTTATCATAAAAAAGGCATGAAAGAAAAGGATACTCTCCGGCTTGTCCAGGCCTTAGTTTTGAGCAGAGTGACGTATGGCCTACCGTACCACTCACTCGACAGAAGTGAGGAGAGCCAGGTGGATGTGCTCATTAGAAGCGCTTTTAAGGCAGCACTTGGTCTACCCACCAGCACACCGACCGAGCGGCTCCTAGCTCTCGGTATACATAACACTTATGCTGAGCTCAGTGCCGCAGTCCTCATGTCTCAGAGGAATCGTCTAAGTGAAACTTCAGCAGGCAGGGCGATACTCACTAGAATAGGAATTTCGCCCCACCCACAGCACATTGATGAGGAGCTGGTCGACGTAGCCCAAGAGGTCCGCAGGCGAATCTCAATCGCACCGGTGCCCAAAAATATGCATCACGACTTTCACGCTGAGCGACGTACTGCGAGGGTAAACTGGCTTCGAAAGCAATTCGGCTCAGCTTCAAATGTCGCGTACGTCGATGCGGCCAGTTTCGATTGGCAGAGACACATAATTACTGTTGTCGACAACAACATGACGCTGCTAACGAGTGCCTCCGTACGCACGACCTCGGCTACAAAGGCGGAGACGATGGCCATAGCCTTAGCCTTAAGGTTTCAGGAGCGTAGAGGGGAGCCATCAGTTATTTTATCCGACTCCCAGGAAGCCTGCCGGCTCTTTTTAAGGGGCCGCCTTCCAGCAATGGGGCTGAGGCTGCTAGGATCCAAACTCACTCACCACCATCGCTTGATCTGGTGCCCGGGACACGCAGGTCTCGAAGGCAATGAAAGGGCGGACGCTCTAGCTCGTGCGTTTTGTAACCGAGCGGAGAATCCATCTCTTTCATTGACCATGCCAATTTTACCTAGGGAGATTCTAGCTCACCAGCGCTTCACGCGTCAAAAATGTGGAACACCTCACAGATCCCTTAATGGGGAAGAGGCCACTGACCTTAGAAAAATTCAAACGGATGTATTTCCGCACCTACTGAAGTTACACGCGATACATCCAACTCTTTACCCGGCTGTATGTCCGTGGTGCGGCGGAAGACCGACTCTCTACCACATATCGTGGGGGTGCGATCGTAAACCAAGCGACATAACCAATTTTCTCGGCGAACCTTTAACACCTAGTATGGAGCAGTGGGAGGCACACCTCGCTAGCTCGGACCCAGGAGTGCAGCTCGCACTACTGGATCAAGTCCGGCGGGCGGCTAAGGCCAGTGGAGCCCTGGACGTAGGGCCCCAACCATAAAGGCTCTAAAACGCCCCTCTCCCTTTCCCCTTCAATAAAGTTTTACTCTCTCTTTCCAGTATATAATAACTATGCAGTAATATTTGTGTATGCGCGAATTCCAAAAGCACATCACAGTCTGGC
The DNA here is from genome assembly GCF_043290135.1 of Rhipicephalus microplus. Classification (NCBI taxonomy): domain Eukaryota; kingdom Metazoa; phylum Arthropoda; class Arachnida; order Ixodida; family Ixodidae; genus Rhipicephalus; species Rhipicephalus microplus. Next base: position 272,220,996 of record NC_134701.1, on the reverse strand, counting down.
CTGTCGAAGCTGAATGGTTTACCTGACTCGGCTATGCAGATTTGGCAATAACTTCAACATCGCAATTGTGGTAGTTGTTCTACGGACGAAGCGTGGGGCATAAATATTTACTATAGATGTTATTTAGGCTATCTTAGTTGTGTACTCTTACATCGAAATAAAATGCTATCGAACTGCATAAAATGCTTATACCCATGCAACAGATGAATCATACTAGACATGGAAATTTAGGTAAGAATGTTTGTCGGAGCTTCTTTGAAAGACCCTAAAAAGTGTTAAGGCAGAAAGGGTTTATTTTTTTTTTATTCTATCTGATATGAGACACTGAAGAATTTCTCGCCTGCATATACGAATGTTTGTAATTAACACAACCCTTTATTGAACGATAGCACATCGGTATGTTTGTTGTCTCCGGCAAAATTGTCTCAGAATTTTCTGTTTCCAAAGTTGCGAGAAACCACTGCTTGTTTGTTTGCTTGCAAATTGAATGAACATTCAGTGTTGAAAGCATACTCGCACGTGTACGTATATGTTTACAGTGCAAATTAGCATTACATAACAACAAAACGTAGGGACCATGATTAGTGAAAGGCGATATGTACACCATCCTGACTCGCCCACTCATCCAGCTCTGTTTTTCCATTACTCTTTTCTTGTATCTTCCGCCGCATGAATCAGGCGCTATCCGGTGCTCGGCTGCTGTCCCGAAGTCTCGATCTCTGTCGAGGCGGTCCCATTTGAAAACAGGCGAAGTGGTTAAGGCCCGTCTAGTGTGCTATATGTCAGTGCACATTAACCAACAGCACGTGATCAAAATTTGTTTGTTTCAACATTCCTGCGCCCAACTTCTATCTTTCAAAATAACATACTTACTTAAATTTAAGACGACAATGTGTAACAATTGATGGTACGTGCTCTCCAGCAGAGACAGTTATATCCGGTATACCTCAAGGTTCGGTGCTTGGGCCACTTTTCTTTCTTGTGTTCATTAATGACATAGTACAGGATATACCAGTAAAAATTAGACTATTCGCAGATGACTGCATCCTCTATCATGAAGTTCAAAGCCGCTGCGACCAAGTTCTTTTGAATTCTTCTTTAGCGAAAATACAAACTTGGTGTTCAACGTGGCAAATGAGTGTTAACAAGGCTAAAACGGTAGCCATGTCAATAACGCGTAAACAGCATCCCCTAAGCTTTCCATATTCCATAGATAATCACACTCTTTCCGTTGTAGAAAGGTACAAATATTTAGGCGTAATTATTACCTCGGACCTTAGATGGAATGAACATATTTCGTATATTACAAATAAAGCCATGCGTAAACTTGGATACCTTCGAAGGTCATTGCGAAAATCAACCAAGGAAATAAAGTTACTGGCTTACAAAACTTTCATTAGGCCCTCCCTCGAATATGCGTCAGTTATATGGGATCCGTACACAAAAAACAACATTGATAAACTAGAACTCGTTCAAAGGAAGGGCATCAGGTTTGTTCATAATTGCTATCGCTGGCAAGTATCTGTAACTTCAATCTTGGAAGAATCAGAGCTGGATACATTGCAAAAGAGACGTCAGCTTGAACGGCTCAAGTTTTTGTACTCCCTTTATCATGATAAGCTGGCAATAGACAAGAGTAATTTTATCGACCTGGTTGGTAAGCGCTCGACGCGATCACACCACACGAAAAAGATAAAGGATTTTAGCTGTAAAACAGACACATTCAAAAACTCCTTTTTTCCGAGAACAACGCGTGAATGGAATCGACTTCCATCCAATGTAATTGATTGTACTACACTAAATTCTTTTGCTAAAGCATTGTCAGATTATCTGTAATTTTTTCGGTATCTTGGTCGTCACTCCGCTTTCCTAGTATTGCGACTTCTGCAAACTGATATGTGATTGTGAAACAATAATGTTGTTCTGATGTTTTTTTTTCTTTTTTTGTTGTTGATGTTGCGTGTGTCACATTGTAGCTCTGTTTTGTTTAGCGGTGCACCTCGGTCCAGATTTATCCTGCTCTTTCCAGTCATGTCTTGTATATTATTAATAGTTTTTATCAGTGTAGGTCTGGCTTGGTACCAAACAAGTTGTTAAAAGTACCTGCTGTCACTTTGTTGATTGCGTAATTGTATATTTTTTGTTTTTATTTTGTTCCCGCTCATTGTTGCGGTTGTTTTGTGGACGTATTTGCGTATGTTCTCGCATTCTTTTATTTGTTCTGCCCGCTCCTGCCAAAGGCCTTTTTTAAAGGCTGGCAGTAAATCTGAAAATAAATAAATAAATAAACATTTCTGGAGCACTCCCCTACGGCGTCTTTCATAATCATATCCCGGTTTCGGGACGTAAAATCTCAGATATTATATTTTCTTTCATTGGTCAGTTGCCCCCCCCCCCCCTTGCACCTATACGCCGTGTGTTCGTTGCTTAGAAATCATGCGCCTACAACGCAGGGGCAGTTGACATCGCACATTTAAAAAGGACAGCGGGTAATTAAAGATTATGAATTGTTCAAGCTTCTCTCTGCAGATGCCTTTTTGTAGTTATTTACTTTATTTAATTACCCTCTTCCGCACATGCTTTTAGTGGCGCGTATTAGTCGGGGGTGTTTGCGTTACACAGGATGATTTCGACTATGAAACGATTACAAGGAAGTTGCCATACCTAACTCAAGTTGTCAGCGAGGCTCTCCGCTTGTACCCACCAGTCCTCACGTAAGTATGTCTTGAACATTATAAGCATCTAGAGAAGTTGTGATATCGCTTTGGTCCCGGGCATCATGCATATTAGGCACTCGATTGGCCACAACTTGCTGCCTGATTATTTGTAACTGCAATGCAAACGTCAACATCTAAACCTGTAGGATGTAAATTTTACCTGATTTAGTTTCCCACAAACTATATAATTATAGAGGTAATTCATTCATGTATATCATACGACAAAAATGAATAGGTCTTGTACGCTAATAATTAAAACAGCTAATGTACTTTTGTTTCCGTTGCAACTCCATTACCTAAATATTCAATACAGGCTTATTTCGACTACCTTGTGTCCTATTCAAACCATATATTTACCCCAATTTCACTGTCTACCAGAATTGTATGTAGTTCCTCACTATGCGCCAACAGCGTTCTCATCACAATGTATAGGGAAAAGCGCGGCACCCGAACGAGCCCCGAATTCTCTATTGGTTGTTCTAGTACCAAGCAAAAGAAAGAACCCCAAAGTCACCATCCACAACCCAGCTACATACTTATCTATTGCCAGTTTTGGCATTATTGCGTCCTTTAGAGTGTGTTATTCCTTCAAAAGAAAACGAGGTTAACAGAGAAAGATACTCGGAAGATGCTTCGTGAATGCGGACCCTACAGGGATGCGCGCTGTCGGCGAACTACCATAACCTGACCGACAAGCCCAGCCGTATGCACACACGTGCCATTGTACTTCCACCGTCATATAAAACGCGAACAGCGACAAACCTAAGCAGGGGTATGGTGCTCACAGTATACAGTCATTAGTCACCATAAACATGCGCAGGGCTGCCAAAATGGAGCGCTGTGTGCCTGTCACTGGCGATGACTTTTAGAAGACGCTGAGCTTGATAGTCGTCCCAGCGTGGTCACTGGGGCTCGCGTATATTCTGTACTCAACACCGCTGTTCAAGAAGCGAGTGCAGTCAGGTTAGAATCGGGGATTACATTCCCCAAGCGTTGTCTCGCGAAGACGTGCCACGCACCGAGTTTCGCAAACCCTTGGAATCTGTTATCTGGTGAAAACTGTCACAGCAAAGATCATGAACTAATATGCGTGCAGGTACACGTCATAAAGTCTGCTATAAGTCAACGTGATCCGCGTTTCTCGCACTTACCTCTTTTAGGAATTGACAGATGGTTACATACGTTTACGTCGACTTCATGATTTCGATTACGCAGGTTTGTAACGCGTAAGGCTGTCGAAGACTTCGAGTTCAACGGCGTTCATTACAAGGCAGGAACAAGTTTCTTGTCTCCGACGCTGCAAATCCACAGAGACTCACGATACTGGCCTGACCCACTAACCTTCAATCCGGACAGGTAAGGGGTGCATAAACATATCTTGATCAAATCCAATGGACAATTCGCAATATGGAATTCGCATCTTCTTAGAGTGAACCTGCACTTGATAAATTAGGCTGACAGCTTAGTTGAGCTCAACCTTAAGACGTTCAAATTTCGGTCACCTCGCTGAAACAAGATAGAAGACGCGATAACGCCCTCTAATACAGAGTACCTACAAAGTCACTGCACACCTCTTTACGTATTTCTTTACAGTACCTACACAATTGTTATCTTATATTCTGAAAAATTTATCTATGGTTCTTCTTCTCTCTGATATTAGACTATAAAAACTTTTCCGCACAATAAAAAATTCGTTGTAAAACTTCCAATGGGCTGTGGGAAACAGCTTTGGACAACTGCAACCACAACGTAGCTGGGACTGGCCCCGGGGGCCGAGCACGTCTCCTGAGCTCAAAGTGCCTTGGACTAAGGATTATTCTCCCTCAGTTTATCATAGTACATTGCATTGGTAGCCGGAGAAATAGAGAAAAACAAAGTTGAGTGGTAGAGCAACTCCATAAGAAAAAAAAAAATTAACCGTGTATATGCGTGCTTCACTGCAAATGTAATCGAAAAACGATAGTCTTCTGTCTGGAAGGGCGCGTGAGATATTGACGCCATCTGGCTGCAGTAATGTCGGAAAATAAAAACTTGTGTAGAACGCGAAGCCATTGGCAGGTGACAGCATCGTATCGTTTTAGCGAAGCGCAAGAAACACCCGCTTTTTCGTGAATTGCATAACATTGTCAGCGCAACGCAAGGAACACTAGGGTCCTTAGAATCACGTGCCTATGCATTTTTAGTTAAAAAAACACACACAACGTAACGGTTACTTATAAATATGATGCCTCAGATATGCCTAATATTTTATTTTTGATTTACAATGTTCATGAGAACAATGAACGCAGCCACCAAATTGTGATGACTGGGCGCTGAGAATAGGCCAACACTTTCGCTGGTTGGCTGAATCGAGTGACGGGTGACAGATAGACAAACAAACAGACGTACAGACAAAAATTTTCGCATAGGAGTATCCCAAGAAAGACTATTGTCTTTAATAACTTACGCCGTGCTCACTGCCACTATGACATCACGCGTCTTGACCGAGTGAGCACGCTCACGTGAGGCAGGGAAGCCACTGCCACCATGGTTTCCCGTGAAAAAAAAAAAACACGTTCGTCGCAAATTTCACATTGGTAAAATCGTATGCAGTGCTTGGCACTGCCTCGGGACGGTACGTTATCACTGGGATGAGCATCAACGACAATCAACTGAAACTGTCTGATGCCAAGGTTTATACGCTAGCAAGTAAGAAGTACACATGACATTATTTTATAAAAGGAACTAAACGTGTTAGAAGTGATGCTTTTCAAACTCAAAATCAAGGAACATAGACATACATACGCCTTCGAATCACGCAATGAAAGCATATCGATGCCATCCCAATGAATGGCACGCTCCCGTTTTGCTGTTCGGTTACATCCTTTGGGAATGAAAACAGTCGTACCTTCGACGAATCGTCAATATCGCCATATCGGCGACATTTGATCCCGCAGTACTACTCGATCGGCACAGCTTCCAGGTGTACAATACGCGAGCATTGATTGAACGAAATACATTCCATCAGTTCACGGATGCAGAAAAGTACGTTCTTCATGCAGTCACTAAAAAAAAAAAAACACCAGAACAACACGACAGGCTTCATCAGTCTCAGCATTGTTGCTCTATCAAACGGCGTGAGCATGCATGCGTGCATCCACTCGGCAGGATACCACGGTGAAAGGTGAGTGACGTCAGGGGTGACGTGTCACGTTGAGTAGGCCTGAAGATATTCTAGAGGGTGCTGGGCAGACGGCGAGGTTAACCATATTTGGCTCTTGGCTACTCTATACACGTAGGGGGGGGGAGGAGGGGAGAATGGAAGACAGGAAAGAGACAATAGAACAAGAAAAAGAACGGCAAAAGAGAAAAAAAGGTGGGGAAGAACAGTTTGCGGGAATACACACAACACGAGCTCGCGCGGGCAGTTCACAGATGCTCATTTTTAGATAGAACCTGCATATGAATACAGGCAAGGTCCTGTCCAAAGTAACGCAGTGTTTAAAAACGAAATCGGAAGGGAAATGAGCTCAGTTTAGAATGCGCAGCACTAAGTGAAAAGAAAGAAGATTCAGGAGTGCTGCATACTTTCCTTTTTATATAATTTTTTTTTCAGTCCAAAAATACTTTGTGTTTGAAAAACCATAAGCCTTTTACTTGAGATCCTGCTGCCAGGTTCTTTGCCGATCCCCCTTTGTGGGTGTGCGCCAGAGTATCAAGGATCATCATCATCATCATCATCGTCATCATTATCATCATATTCATCATCATCATCATCATATTCATCATCATCATCATCGTCATCATCATCATATTCATCACAATAATCATCATCATCATCATCAACAAATGGCTTTCGTGGCTGCGCGCCATCATTTCCCACATTTTGCTGTTTTCCTTAATTATCCTTCTTCATTGACAGATTCGCTGCGGAAAATGAAGGCAGCTTCCATAATGTGGCCTATCAAGCCTTCGGAGTGGGACCACGCAATTGCATCGGTATGCGCATGGCCCAAATGGCACTGTATTACACAATCGCGCGACTGGTTCAGCGATTTCAACTCCACGTCGGACCATCTCAGCCAGAGGTAAGTGTACTGCATTGTGTAGCTTTTAACTTCGGAGCTTTTCAATGCTTTCAGACCGAGCTTTTCATAACACTGGAGCTGTTCAAAGCTTTCCTTTTGTGCGTGGCGTTCGCAAAAATCAGGCCATAGGGTTTCATAGCCTACATAATAAAGCCTAATTAAGCCTAGTTGAACAAAGTTGAGGCTAGTTAGGCTCAGCCTAGTCATCAATGCCTAGTGACAGCGAACCAATAACCAATCAATAGCTAACTAATAATTGGTGAATAACCAATAAAATAAAATATTTTGATTAGGTTAGTCTGACCCAAATGCATGACCAATATTTAGAGAATAGATGATTCATCAATAATAAATACACAAAAGAAAATGCTTGCGCGTGCTTGGCCTGACCCCAAAATACATGACCGATGCGCTGTGTTAGCCACTCACTAATTGGATAATGACTCATAATTTACAAAACGCTTGGCCGGGCTTACTCTATAGCCCTATACGTGATGTGTCACGGGGTATGACACGTGATCACATATCATGCACTTGATAAAACCATTGTCATGTTCTCGTATTAAGAACCAAAAGCACTCAGAAATGCCGATCACGTGATTACTTCGTACAGATTTTTAATCAAAAGTTTTAATATTGCAATTCTGTTTTTAAGGAAGAGAGTAATTGTTGATGTTCTTCATTGACGAATATCTTCCTATTTGGTCATACGGAAACGTCACCATTGAAGTCCTGCATTGTCGTGAATTAGGAGCTTCAAAAATTATTTTCTTTTTAAAGCCTAAGCCAGAATGATAGAGGTTTCTATATAAGAAGCATTAGGTATTTTATTTTGACTGAGCTGTAAAGGACTATTTTATTTGAAGCACTATGTGTATAATCCAAAATGCCCCTCAATTTGGACCAAAATGACAATTTTCTGAATTCGGGACATTCACTCCTAAAGTTTGTAAACATGAATGACTAAGAATATATTGAACACAACATGTAACTTCTGTAGACTAAATAATTAGAACTCCGATATTCATTCATACTTCAATTTCATAATAAAAACTGCAAACGTGGAATATCTGGGATAAATATCTGCAGATGTAGTTATGACTGAAAATGTGCAATAATATTATTGTCTCGAAGCACCTACACATACACACTTTTGCTCAATATCAAAACCAGATTTACAGTTGAAGCAAATAGGCTAACAGTGCTCTCAGAATGTTTTTTTCCCTGACAAAAAGCACCCAGGCTAAATTTTCTGAAATTCGCAAAGTCCTTACGAGAACGACAAATTTCTTTACTATCCCAGATGTTCAAGCTATTCGCTGTTTTCAATGCAACACATCAGCGTGATTTTTTTTGTAGTAATTAAGATTGTAGACAAAATGGCTGGATTCTTTCGCACAGAATGGCGCATTGTGGGATGGCTACGTTCGTAATGTGCCAGAAAAGTGTACAATTAGCAAAACTCTTACAGAATTTCGGTGACAATGCGTTCGGAAAAGCTATTTCAGAGTAGGAAGTCGCCTTCGCTAAATTTGTGTCCTACATTACGATTGAATTTGTGAATGTAAACACCGTGAGTGTGAGTATGATACTTTGCAGAAGGGTTGTTGGTGGCTACCCGAAATCTTCAATTTCTTGTAGTTGCAGGTCAAAAATTTGACAATAATTTTTCTGTGGGAAAAGAAACTGAAGCCAGTATTGTGTTCTGTTCTTTATCACAATGATTTCAGGAATCTTTCGAGATTGTTTCACGAGCCGTTCTTTCAAAACCAAGCGTTGGACCATGGATTGTCTTTAGGCGTATCTGAACGGAGGTAATAAGGATTGAGCCTTATCAAACATGTTCTATAGGACGGCCAAAGAAGCCCTTGACGAAAACAAGACTCTCATGAAGAGTGGAGGGCATGTTCGTCTAGTGTCTCAATATGATCCCGCTGTGAACACCTGCCATGGGCATGCTGAATCTACAATTGCGATACGCCATGTTGCACCGAAATGTCAACGGTGCTCAAGTGGCAACAGAGACGAGTGATGCCAAAGAGAAAATATACCTTTCATTTATTGTTCCATTCTTAAGTTTACGTTCAAGTTTCTGCAAGGTACAGGACAATGTACCACTGGTATATGAATGTTTCAATTTAAAGTTCTTTTGCCGCCAAAACAATACGTCATAGGAGTCAGCGGTAAAAGCTGCATGATTTTCAGCAGCTTGAAAACGCTTTGGACACCCACCACAATTGTGGTGATATCGAAGTGGCATGAAAGCAAGCAAAAGCAAGGTAAAACCTTCATGATGTAATGTAGTAATACATTAATACAAAATAACGTTAAGTAACGAAGGGATGTTGTAATACAACTCAGTACTCTGAGACACTGGCACAAAAGTAGAGACATTTTACGAAGATCATCGCTTACGGTGGTCGAGCTGAGAAGATACGTTGACCATTAAACGGAGCTCACTGGCAAGCACACATCCTTTAGTTTGTGCAGCGCCACGCGAGGACGCGGTCTCGTTCACTGAAAATTTTGTGTAGCGCTCACGAGTAGGAAGACAGATGGACAAGCCGTACAAAACAGTCACTGACTCCCAACTTAAATTTATTTCGCTAATTTGAAAAAAGAAGAAAAAAAGCAACACCAGGCGATAATCATTCACTATACCACATTGGTCACTGGAATAACATGCTCTACATAAAAAAGCAACAATCAAAAACACAAAAACCATTTATAAAGACTAATAAATTTAAGCTGTCTCTTCACATATAATCCAACACCTGTGTATGTGCTCAGCAGGTAGTAGTAGGTAGTTGATGGTTGACTGACACATCTTTCCTATTCTCATCGAATTTGGAAGGCTCCAATGATTTCGCGTGCTAGCTGCCTTTTGTGTTCTGATAGCATAACAATGTCCCTTGAAACGTAGGGAGGGTCCTTGATATTGGAAGTGAGCTGCCAAATGCGAAGACTTAGTAGCGGGAAATTAACGCCTGCGTTCGTTAAGCTTGATGTTGGTGCATAATAATCAATCAGTCCTAATGCAGTCCTCTTCCTTCCTACAATTTACCCTCACAAACGTGAGTGCTGCATCAACTAAACACACGAGGAACTTCACATAGCCTTAACCATAGTGTTTTTTAGCATAAACCTTAGTACACTTTATCTATTTGCATTCTATTTTATCCATTTGTCCTCTCTCCTATCTGCGAGTTTGTCCTCCTCCTATCTGCCGAACGCAAGACTATCTTCCACACTTCTTTCTTACACCTTTGTTTCAATCTATCTCTATATGAGGTCTGTAATTTGTCCTATGCAATGGTTTCAAGTATTACTATGCATGGACCGCAAAAAACCATGAGGCAGTTGACTGAAGCACTTATGAATAACATTACATCAATAAAGAAATAAATCCCTCATCAAAATGTTTTTTTTTGCGTGGTGGTTAGTAATGGACTTGAAATGATATATTACAATTTAGGATTTAAAACAGAAATATCTACGTGGTCAAGCCTGAGACAAAAATATAGGAAAAGTGACTGCATGCATATCGTCCCGGGGAGTGATAGATACACTTCTTTGTTGGAATATTTCCCCTCTCTTTCTAACAAACACTGTTTCCCCCACTGGCTTGTGTCCGACGAGTTGCTGGTAAATACGCATAAGCGTGTCACGAACTAGCCACAATGTCTTAAGTGCTGCTGTGGACAATGTCCTACATTCATGAGTAAGGAATGTTACGGGTAAAGTCCTATAGGTGCATCTATAGGTGTCTTGTGCGTTGTCATGGGAAAGCCGCACAGGTGACACGCATTATGTGCTCTCTTGAAGCAAAAAAAAAAAGAGAAAAGAGTGACATGTTGAGAGGGATAAACATTGCAGTACAAAGAATTTGGTGGAAGTATTATTTTGACGAGGGAACTTGCGATATCTAAATGGATCAACTTATCTTCTTATCAGATATTGCCTTGAAGTTAGGAAGGACGCTTATCTTAGTAAATCATCAAACTCGACGGGGCGCGTTTATGCGCACGTGTGTATATTCTCCTCCCCCTCCCTATACCCTTTTTTAGAGGCGGAGGAGGAGGAGAATTAGTTTGTTCGTCCAAGTTTTCACCCTGCTCTGCACATCGGCTTAATCTTTCTCACCTCTCCATTTAAGCAGTGAAAGAGTTGCTTGCCCTGAAAAGCTTCCCTACAGAGACGTTGGCCTCGGCGACGTTCCTTCAGATAACAATAATCACTTTCTCGGCATCAGTATTTTATTCGCTTCGTCTAAGGTCAGGTTTTCATCCGTGCTGCCTTCATATAGTGTTTGCCTAGTTGCTGCCTTGAACACGCTGTCGTGTGGCTTGTGGTGCTATACTTTATGCCTCGTTTTGCACCTGGTTATAACATATCTTACGGAAGGAATAAGGCGCGAACTTCCGTAGAACGTGCACAAACTAGCCGAACGCAAAGTTCTACTTCTCGCGAGATCTCGACGAAGACCGAAGACCTGTACACTCCTTGGCATTACTGTCTGTCAGATCTCATTAATATTGTGTTAAAACACGGAAAAACGAGCCCTTAGGTATACATTTCTTTCTCTTATATATATATATATATACATTCAAGGGGCAGGCCTGATGCAAGCTTCATTTCTTTGACAGAACACCCCGCCGCGGTGGTCTAGTGGCTAAGGTACTCGGCTGCTGACCCGCAGGTCGCGGGTTTGAAGGCCGGCTGCGGCGGCTGCATTTCCGATGGAGGCGGAAATGAAGTAGGCCCGTGTGCTCAGATTTGGGTGCACGTTAAAGAACCCCAGGTGGTCTAAATTTCCGGAGCCCTCCACTACGGCGTCTCTCATAATCATATGGTGGTTTTGGGACGTTAAACCCCACATATCAATCAATAAATCATTTGGACAGAACACGTGGACTTGGCCAGTCATTTTGGGGGAACATAAGATGTTCAAACTCTCCGCAGCCCTCAGTTGCGGCGTCCCTCATAGACATATCGTAGTGAATGATCGTTATTATCTCTCATCTAACCACGTGTATTGGGCTCAGCCACTTTTGTGATTATCTTTGCAATCACCCTTCATCGATGAAGCCGCAAGAACGCGGTAATGTTTGCTGCAGATTATCAAACTAAACAAGTCGAGTTGTAAGAATAACCTGGAGCGTTTAGATTACGAGCCCATCAGCACGGTCCGCATCGACCGCTTGCTGAGTTGCAACGGCGAGTGCCCTTTGTTTTGAAATAAAAAACGCTGCGCATTAAATACTGAGCGATACGGTATCCCGCCATTCCTCAAACGACCATGACACTATGCAGTCCCGAAATAGCGCTGGAGAGGGCGCTCTCGGGCTGAAGCAAGGTCCTTCGCGCTCGCCCTCTCTCACTGTGACCCATAACAACACGACGTGGCCGTTTATTCCGCCGGCGGCGAGCGCGTGGCACGTGCGGAGTTCGCCGTAGAAGCAGTTGCCTCAGCTTGACGGCCATCCAAGCCGCGATGCTTCCGTTGGTCGGCGCGCTCGCATTGATCGCCGTTTTCCTGGTCGCGGTTTTCAGGTAAGGGTACTGATTTCACATGCTACAGATTCCTACTGCAGTACGTATGTAACATCTAGCGTTAGTTGCCGGCTCGTCAGTTTCCGGACATGAAGGTTTTTTGCCACTTCCGTGACTGGAATCCTGCACTTTTTACGACACCCAAACAGTTACTAAGCTATTGAACGCTTTCATTTTCAAAATCAAAGCTTTAGAGATTCTGAACATTTTCGCCTGACCTCCTGCCTACCCAATGACGCGTCAGCTGACAGATGTAGTGGCTTTGTCCTTTAAATTACAGTTTAATTGGGGTAGGATGCATTCATAGACTATATGATAGGTTACTTATGATTGGAGAAGTGAATATTGTAGGAAGACATCGCTAAGAAGACGTGATGTAATGAATCGGCTTGTGTTTCCGTCGCGCTAAATACTTAAGAAAAATGCGGCGAACTGAATGCTGCACGACTAACAAAGGATGATTTAGTAACAACGAGCTCATGCTTGCAATGTATAGTTGTTAAGTAACTGTAAAAATGTAACCCATGCCCCTTTTAGTGGCATTTACGTTAAAAGGATGAGGGCGGATGTTTCCATTAATCAGTCAGGATGACTGTTTCTTTAGAAGACTTGACTGTACAGGCGCTTTATCGTAAATCCTGCGACATTGGATTCAATCGCACGGATTTAAATGTACGGCTTCAGGTGTGACACAAATATTCTATCGAGCATGCAGCGTGGTAACCCGAGACAACATGAAATGCTTTACGTATAGGTAAAAAAAATGGCCCGAATCTACATGTTACACTGCAAATGTCGTTGAAAGACTGTAGTCTTGCGTCTGGAGAGAGTGAACAAAACGTTTATTTGATGTTCTCCGCAAGAAAATTGGTGAATGGTATTCTGAAGGCGCTGCGTTAGAGTGCCTAGAGCGTGTAGCGGAGGCGATCAAGCGCATCGAGGCACGTTAGACACGAGCGCCATCTGGCAGTTATCTTCAAAAACGAAGGCGTGCGCGACCGCGGAGAAAGATGCGCGCCAGTCTCGGAGGTGATAAGTTGTAAAATGCAAAGCGACGGGCAGGTGCCACCACCGTGTCGTCGTAGCAAAGCGTTGGAAACGCCTTCTTGAGCATTGCGTTACACTGTCAGCGCAGCGCGATAAACGCTACAGTCCTTAGAGTTACTTGTGTGTGCCTCTTCTAGTATAAAAGCAGACATACAAAACATTGACGTATGGTTATGGTGCCTCAGATATCCGCAACATTTGCTTTTTTAATTGACAATCGCACAACTATGAACGCTAAACCTTAAGCAATGTTGGTGGGCACTGCGGGTGGGGTTGGCCGTTTATTGCTGTTTGGAGTATCGTTAGGGCGGACAAAAAGACAAATGTACATACAGACAGCCAGACCAAAAGTTTTCCGTCGAAGCTCCCCAAGAAAGACTATCGTCTTTAAAAGTATCAGAATAGCGTTCTTGCATAGAAAGCATACGTCACGGATATACGAAGTGTGTTCCGAAGCTTAACATCACAAATGCTATTTAATGTGATAAACACTCGTCTAGTGGTTATCATACTCGACTGATGATTGATTGATATGTGGGGTTTAACGCCCTAAACCCACCATGATTATGAGTGACGCCATAGTGGAGGACTCCAGAAATTTGGACCACCTGGGGTTCTTTAACGTGCACCCAAATCTGAGCACATGGGCCTACAGCGTTTCCGCCTCCATCGGAAATGCAGCCACCGCAGCCGGGTTTCGATTTAGCAACCTGCAGGTGAGCAGCCGATATACCTTACCCACTAGACCACCGCGGCGGGGCACACTCGACTGCTGATCCGAAGGTTGTGGGACTGTATCCCAGCCACGGCAGCAGCATTTCCGTGCAGGCGAAATGATATAGATGATCTTCGACTTAAATTTAGGGGCTCCTCAAAGAACGCCAACTGGTCGTCGCAATTTCAAAAGCTCTCCACTAAAGCGTCCTTACAAATATACTGTATATTTGGCACGTGAAAGCACGACATAGCAAATGACTGCTACGGAAACCCGCAAGCTGGTGCAAGGGTTAAGAAAGGGAAAGAAGACAACCACCCGTTTGTAGCTCGAAGCCACCAGGAAATCCATACAGATTTCTCAAAAACAAAAATCTATTTGTTGCTGGAAACTTAGTCCTGGTCCGGGATGGCTGTCTCCTTTTCCTTTCCAAACTTTATCAGTTATTATTATTGTGGAGTATGGGCAGTTATTCTAAGTATAGTAGCTGGCTTTTAACGTCCTAAAATCACCATATTTTTATGAGAGGCGCCGTAATGAAGGGCTCAGACAATTTTGGCCACCTGGTGTTCTTTAACGTGCCCTTAGATGTCAGCACGCTGGTCAGCAGCATTTCCGCCTCCGTAGAAAATATAGCCGCCACAGGGCATCCATTCCTCGTTCTTAGCGAAGCACGACTAGAAGGAGTAGTTCGAAGCGACAAAAACGGACTCACTGACCATGAGTGACCTCGAAAAGTGCTGAAAACAACATATCCTTTTCATATGAGTCAAGACCAGAAAGCCGCACGGACATATTGAGGTTTATGTTCAGAAAACGTGAGCTATTTCTTTTTGTTTTCACCCTCGAACATTAGTTGCAGAATTTGTGAACCAAATGCCCACCTCGGCGATGAAGTTGATAAAGTGCTCGGACGCTGAACCGAAAGTCGCGGATTTTTATCCCTGCCGTGGTGATCGCATTTTGATGGAGGTGAAATGCCACAGGTCCGTGTGTGTAACCTACAAAGTCAGTGCATGTTGTAGAACATTAGACGAAGTGCTTGTAGTAGTAGTTGTTGTAGTTGCAATGCTGTAGACCTATTTATAAGATTACCTCCTTAGTATTGAGGAGCAATCAGCCAACCGGTAATGTCAGTGGGACCAATATTTCAAATCCGTAAACTTGCCTTCGTCAGGGAAACAACTGCTTTTATTTTATGCCTTGGCTACAACGACCCTGCTAAGACACGGAAATATTCCACAAGAAAGGGGAGCCTGCTTGTCGAAAAGAGGGCTTCAGGGAAATTGCCAGTCGGCTGATTTTCTCTCAACACCATTTTTTTAGTTTCCCCTAAACCGTTGTTCTGTTTGGATGTTTGCATTAGGTATCCCAAAAGAAATGTGAATGAATATCCACATTTTTCAGGCTTGCTTACTTGGTTATCCAGCGAAGAAGCAAAAAAGAAAAAGTATTACCTTAAAATCTGACGTAAGGGAATCGAAGATGTCATAGTCATTGGCAGATTCTGAAAGCCACCGATTTTACGAGATGAAAAAATACGGCGAAATGCTTTTTTGTTAACTACGCGATACTGATACAGCTTGTAAATGATCTTATTGCTCACATCTCCAACCGATCGACAGTTTGTTCTTGTTTTGCGAGAAACTTGTGCTGGAACCAATGCAAGGAACACCCGGACGAAGGGTACCAAAGGTAAATTTTTTCGCTCATGTGTCGCTCGCGCTGTTTTTTTTTTTTTTTCAATGAAGTAAGACGATTCGCCCAAATGTCGTTTCTACGATGCAAAGCTGGCACTTGGTGGGACGCGCGACAATATACCGATGCCGAAACACGCGCCGTTGAGAGTGGTCAAAAGAGAGCTACGTAGGATCACCGATACCGTCGGCAAAAAAAACTATAGCCGCTACTATAGAGTTACATGAGTCCAACTTTTGGCAAGGAAACGTGTCTGTTGCTGTCTAATACACATAACATGCTCCACCACGACATGCATACTGAACGGCATACGGAACATGCTTTAGCTGAACGAAGCCATAACAACATCACCGCTCTTCAGAGCACGTTAGTGCTTTAGCAATAAATCACCTGACAACATGACCGCATGAGAACATTGCATCTACCTGTACATGAACATATCAACAGACGCTTTGTCACCCCTTTGCGTGGAAAGAAATTAAAGTGCAAGTAAAGGCTTTGCAGAAGGACCTCCTGTCAATCCTTTTCTTTCTTTCCCGCACCTCCTTTCTTATTTTTACTACTGTGTTTGCCTCTCCGACTTACTTTCTTTTCCAAAGCAACATTCAAATGCAGGGCAACGCTTGATAATACACTGCACTCTATGCTTTTATTGTGCCACGGCAGCTTAGTCAGACAGACTCTTTCGTCGATGCGTCTCTCATAAGAAAAAGAAGTGACAGTGGCGTGGCACCTGCTGCAGAAGAATTCTAAAATCTACGAGTATCATCTTTCTTTTTTCTTTAATATGAAGAGAAATGAAGGCTGTAGTACAATGTCGGCTGATCCTCGCCTAAAGGATATCCAGATATAAAATTTTAAAAAGGAAGCTTGTAATGAAACGATTTTGAGGCGTTTCAAGGGAACCAACACATGAACTTGCGCACTCAGGTAAATGAAAAAAGTCACAGCTTTGCCGCAAAGGCGAAGCAATGAACGTGATAGCAACAATTTGAAAGGTCACGCGCAGAACGGAAAGCAGATCAAAACGTGCCCCGCGTTTCTCGCGCACAAATTACTCAAGAAACGTACTAACAGGTACGAATGCACGCGAATAAGCGTCTAAGTTGTTACTTCGCTAAGTCTAAAAAGCGTGCACTTTTCGCGAACGGAGACTGCAATAATTGCAGCGACCTTTGCGGGCCCGGTAACTACAGCAGAATCGTTCCACGTAAAGCCCGAGGCCAGCCGAGGCGTACGATCCTCCCCTCCTCGCCACTACAAGACAAGGGCACGCGAGGGAGCACAGCCCCCCCCCCCCCCCCCTCTCTAAGCCGTGCAAATTACGTGTAGGATATTTTAGGGGGCGCCACTGCGCGATGTGGCGACCTGCGCTCATTGCGCCATCTTTCTGGTAATGCTGAAAACATATCAGCGGTAAGTGGTAGATATAAATAGCTTGCCGCCGTTTGAATAATGAAGAACGTTTTGCGGGTTGGTTTAGTGGTTAACGCCTCGCTTTCATGACTCAAATGTCCCACGTTCGATCCCACGCGCTGGGGTGCTTTCTTTTTCTGTTTTTTTTTTCGTTCTTGCATTTTTATTTATTTAGATACGTATACATATACGGTGCATGACATCGACGCCGGCGGCAAAATCTAGCCTTGAGTGTTCCTATAACTGCTATCGCAATAAAACTAACGAATAGATTGAAAATACCCATGCGCAAAATGGAACCGTCATGGACCCGCAGAGATTTCTAGGGAAGCAAAGAAGCCGAAAATAAGTTATTACACCAAAATTTCACCTGTTCTTCAGCTTCGAAATTCAATGTAGCAACACGTGCTACACTGCACGTGCTACACTGCATGTGACATAGTTATAAAAATATGCTGTGGCAAGTTGCTCGGTATGTGATAATTATATCTGAAATCTTACGTCCCAAAAGCGCGATATGATTATAAGTGACGCCGTAGTGGAAGGCACTGAAAATTTTGACCGTTTGGTGTTCTGCAGCTTGCACTGATAACGCTGCTACGTGGACCTCTGCCAATTCACGTCCACCAAAATGTGACCTTGGCGACCGGAATCGAACCGGCGACCTTCACGTCAGCAGTCGAGCACTTATTCATTTTAGCCACTGATCCGCCATGGCACACTGCCCGGTATGTAACCCATATATATCAGGCAATGAAAACACCTTTGAACACGTGGGCGTCACAGGAACTTATTAATGTTTTGGCTAGTGGTCTTGCCTCCTTCGAAGTGGTCGTCTGGAAGTAAACAAGTCCACCTGCTAAACAGTTGACTCCAACGACAACCCGTGTTCTAAAGGAGAAAAGAAGCCCCACCACGGTGCTCTAGTGGCTAAGGTACTCGGCTGCTGACCCGCAGGTCGCGGGATCAAATCCCGGCTGTGGCGGCTGCATTTCCGATGGAGGCGGAAATGGTGTAGGCCCGTGTACTCAGATTTGGGTGCACGTTAAAGAACCCCAGGTGGTCGAAATTTCCGGAGCCCTCCACTACGGCGTCTCTCATAATCATATGGTGGTTTTGGGACGTTAAACCCCACAAATCAATCAAAGGAGAAAAGAAATAAAGAAGGAATGGCAGGGAGGTTGACCGGTTTAAGACAACCGGTTCGCTACTCTACACCAGCATGCTCAGACGTGTAGCTTGAATGCGAACTCATGATGTTGGCAACATTTGCGAAAACTTTTTTTTTAACTAAGCGTAAAGCTCCTGAAAGTGACCCATTTGTTCTGTATATTGTTTAAGCACTGCCCACAATTCCTTTCGTTTTCAGATGGCGCCAGAGGCATTTCTCCTATTTCAAAAGCCTGGGTATCCCCGGTCCCGAACCCAATCTGCTGTGGGGAAACATACGCGAGTATCACTCAACGGTGAGAGATTTTTAAACTGATGCATAAAAAATCCACAACCACATATTTCTATCCGAAGCAAGTGACTGTTCCAAGTGTCACTGAAGCAATGAGCTAGCGTTTCCAGCGCACGTTTGGGTTGCGTTGGGCAGAGGAACGCCATGTACATATTTTTTTAAGTATTAGCTATAAATTGCACAATTCTAGGTGAAGACAATTCAATATTCAACATAGTCTTACATTTTCCCAGCTTCTGTTAAAGGGCAACTCGTATTGACAATAAATAAATGAAAATGAAAGCATATCACTTGGTTGACCTAAAGTTTCCCAACTAACCGGAACTTTGATGTAGCCTGCACTGAACTTCGGTGGCATATTAACTTCGGTATAATAATAATAATAATAATAATAATAATAATAATAATAATAATAATAATAATAATAATAATAATAATAATAATATGTCAATTCTGTCGTTATAGGGGGTTCGTAAGGTTAATGATCACGTTGTTCTTTTTGATTGTACCATACGGTGGTCTGCTTACAAAAAGCGCATTGTTAGGCGGGTTTACCGTTCCTTCAGCTCGGTTCGCAGACTATCATGAGACTACAATTTTCGGTATTCTCTCGCTAATTTCCAACAAAAGTATGTCTTTCCAACTTCAATGTGCACCTGTATTATTTAATGACATTTGTAAATCAAGCATTCATGCTAGTGGAAGGGTTAAATAAAAAAAAATGTAAGGATACACATCCACTATTTTGCTAGAAGTAACGCAGGATCTCGTTCTAGCACTGTTAAATTTTTAGGGCGATAGCTTTAGACACCTTATCAAATGCGAAAATTAACGGTCGGCGTCAACGGAGTTATAAAAAAACAAAAATTATCACATGACAACGTCATCGTGACGTCATTGTGGCGTCGTCATGGCGTCACTCTTCCCAATGTATTTAGGCATACATTAGTACTCTCTCAATTTCTCGTGATGTTAGACGCTTTTGTTGCACATACATGTCCGGGCTGAATGTAACAGAGCGTAAAGCACAGATGCTTTGTCAGATGGCGTGGGATTGTCGTACCATGAATTCTAAAGTCAAATGACGTCGTGATATGTGGTGATAAAGCTGCACCTACAGGAGGAATCGAGATAAACCTAGTGGGTACCTTATACGACATACATAAAGCGGCCTATAGTACTGGAGTCACTAGTACCTACGCTACAGTTAGTGATTGTTTTGCTTTTCTTTCTTTTTCATTTCTCTTCAAACTCATTTGAGTTGATGTTTTCTTTGCTTGCAGCATCATCACAAAGTCATTGAAAAATGGCTTGAAAAGTTTGGCGACACATTCGGGTAAGACTGTCATACGCGGAGAAAAAATACCACTCATCCCTAAACATTTCGTACCTCTTGTGGTGCACGTGCTTTATATACTCTTCTTATAAGCAAGCTTATTACAAGATAACAACCTGTACTAAAAATACAATAAATAAGAATAATGTGCATGTATGTTCAATATATCCACAACCTCTAATGGTCACCGCAACATTGCAGTCATTGGCATACAAATTGTTTTAAAATAGCTTACAGGAATACAATTTCACGTAACCACGTACGAACCGTCACAACGAGGAGCCTACATTTACCAGCATTGAACAAGTTTTCGGACTTAAAATTTTTCATTCCATTCATTCTAAACATTGAAAACAACAAAGGGATATTGTAACGGCCTAGAGAGACGAGTAACGGATTCATTTAAATGAAATCACACAGCCTCCGTTTCTTCCACACGCACATGAACCTGATAACAGAAGCGTATCTGCAGCTTCCGAGTCATTTCACAATCTTCTTACCCACCCACTTATAGACGTGCTCACACTAACTTGTTTTCATGCGAGAGCCTGGTGACCTTGGTCGAACATTGCATCCACTTCCTCATACAGCACAAGAAGAGAGTGCAGAATGCCCTGTGAGTCATTCGTAAGAATTAACGACGTTGTCATACAAAATACGGTCCACACAACAAGCTCGTCAAAATTAGCGATACGTATAAGCTGCACATAAAAAAAGTATCGAAGTGGTTCGCGGTTGTTCCGTCGAGTTGAAGATCTGGTCCTTCAAAGCAACAAGTAGCCTTTCCAGGTCCTCATTTTACAAGACGCACAGCCATGTGTGATACTAACGAATGAATGAATGAAAGAATGAATGAATGAATGAATGAACTTGATTTGGGCGTAACACACGACGCGTTCATCTGCGAGAAAAGGCAAAAAGAGCCTGATTAGGCCTTACCACGCTGAAGCAGCAGAGACAGCGTAATTGGGAGTTATAACTTAACTAACACATAATCAACAAGAACATAACCACTAGGGCCATAAGAGCACCATCCATGTTTACAGTAATGATATGGTAACATTAAGAGCATATTCAAAAATGCAGTAGCCAATCATAATAATTTTTTACATAACAAACTCTGCCGAAGGTATAAACATGTTTATTATTAAATACTTCTTGAACTCACGAATTGTGTTACAACTTCTGGTTACATTCACAACATTAGAATACATATTGCATAAGGAAATAGTTTCGTACTATATGGCTTGCATTTCACAATTGGTCATGAGGTTTTTCGTTACTACTGATTTGCAGCGCAAACTGTATCATGTGTCTACACTGAGGTATACTGGGTAAGGCAACACTGAATTCATGTTTAATCAACGATTACACGAATACTTGTGATAAACTGGTATGGATATGATTTACAGAATTGTCCGATATGCACTTCCACTGGATAATTGAGCGTTGTACACACTTTCCACCTTGCCAAATGTAATTAGATAGTTTGACAATTAAAGAGTAATTTAATTTTTTTCTTTCTTATTCCTCACGACTGCACATTTGCGGGTGAAACCTCACTGGCCACTAGTGCCCCGAATCAGTTGTCGTTGTAGCCGAAATATACGTGGGCTGAAATTGAGTAACACATTATATATCTGCATAATCTTATTAGGCCTATGCTACGTATTCAAGATAGCTCACTCTCGAAAGCTACGCAAGGAAGAGTTTTATTCTTAGCGTTTCACTGATGTCATCAAAAGTTTTCTCGCGAGTGCACAATGTTCTTGAAATTAGGTTTTGAATGCGCATGCTACTTCTTATTTGAGTTTTTTTAGGACCATCAGCGCATTTTTTTTGTCAATTCCAGATTTTATGACGGAGATGTACCTTTTGTTGTAACATTAGATTTGGACTTCTTGGAATATGTCCTAGTTCGCAACTTTCAAAACTTCACGGATCGTGGGGTAAGTATTACGTTGATAAAAGATTAAGAACAAGTGATTAGTGCAAACATTATAGCAGCGTGGTTAATTTCGTCAGCACGAAAAGGTTTGCATACAATTGAGCAATATTTTGAAAATATACATTTTTCAACTGACCCATATTTTAGTTTTGTCAGGGCTTATGCGTTAATTGTGCATTTTTCGTGCAGTCGAAACACTCATAGAGAGAAAGAAGAAATATTCATTATTATAACTAATTAGTAAAGTAAATAACTGCATTCTTGTTGAGCCTAATATACTGTAACTACTTTTTTTTCAATGGAATTCTTTGAGAAATGTACACTATGCATTATCGTGTCTATGGAACGCTTTTTCAAGGAATAGGTGTACTTATGTTTATAATACTGTTTAGTGTCCCAAGGAAAACATCGAAAACTTGGTGTAAGCAAACATATTTTTCACAGGATGAGTTGCTGACGGAGCAGAAACACCCGCTATTGCGCAACTCTATAGTCTACGCTGCAGGTACCCAGTGGAGAAACATACGGCGATGTGTAGCGTCCGGCTTTACACCAGCGAAGCTGAAACAGGTAAGGTACACCCGACTGCATAAGTTGGCGCGACGCGAAGTGTTCGACAAGTCGGCATCCTTGTTTTGTGTAGGAATATAACTTCCGAATAAATATCCCAGGGTGTAGTTGGTGTTAACATATTTGCAGTCACCAGCTAAATTAGAGGAGTTGCACTTGTCACGAGAGTACACTTGATCGCGGTTACACGTAATCTGGATCTAATCTCTCAGTCGTGATTGGCCCCGTTACGTGAGGTGCAGTATTGATCCAATCACAGTTGAGAAATATGACCTCGATTGAGTTTAATCACAATCAGCAGAGCGCGGTTAGGCATCGATATTAAACTGATAGAGCATAAATTCGCGTTTCTCGTGAATCCAACGTTCCTTAACCTTTTTTTTTTATTTACATGGTACCCCTTGCGAAAATTTTTACTTATTCTGTCGTGTTTTCATGAAGATTCATGCCTCAAATATACTTTTTGTGGAGCTTGAAACTGAAGTGATGCATCATTTTTTCACATTTGCACTGCAATTTTGCATGATATGGTCATGCATGAACTGTAATTCATGATCGCAGAATTAGACAAGTAGAACGGAACCACCTTGGAAGACGCCAGTGCTTCGAAATAGGTAGCAGTGTACTTGAAGTTGTTGAAAAGTACGTCTACTTAGGACCGGTAGTAACCATGGAGCCGAACCACGAGATTAAACTAACTGGTAGAATAAAAATAGGGTGTAGTACATTCGGCAAGCATTCTCAAATCATGACTGGTACATTGCCACTATCTCTCAACAGGAAGGTACATAAAATAATACGGCGGATCCCCCGTACCTTAGGAATCGACGTTATGCGATACATGCGGAGGGAAGGTGATCGTGTTGTAATGTTTCATTTTCGTTTTCGTTACATAATGTATAATGACGCAATTGTATTGCGACTGTATTATATTATGTACAGTAGCTGCAATTTGTATTTAATACTGCGTAATATTGTCTGTTATGTAGCGAAACTTTTCTCGCATTTGGTTATCTGTTTGTTTTCTGTTTTTGCTCGCTTCTACTTTTTTGACAGCTGCATTGTTCATTAATTTGTACGTTTTGTTTACTCCGTAAAATACTAAGACGCGTATTTAAGTCAATGTATTTTACTGTATGTCCCCCTCACCATATGCCTCTTCCCGGGCCTGTGAGGTATTATTAAAATTAAATAAAGAAAGCAGCAGGAATGTAATGCGCACTCACGTATCTAGATAGGATGCAAGTATACCAAATTTTGCACATTCGAAGCTGGCGAAACGGCTGGGAGTACATTATGAGCTGCTGACGATGTACACACGCGGACTAAAAACGCACAACGAAATCGCTCGAACTCGCAACGCTGGACTCAGAGGAAATGCTGCAGGCCACTACAAGCCTACTGCTTCCCAAGATATAGACTCCCCGAAGGAGAAGGATCTGCCGTCTGACAGTATACTACTCAAGAAACGTTAAACAGCTTCGATAATTTCTTCGTTATAGGAAGCTTTCTCATATCCTGTCGTTCATAATGAATGGTTCTGTATTCATAATGAATGAATACAGATATGTAGTTTTTTTGCGCTTTTGCAGTTACATTATGTTCTTTAACGAAACTATAGTCTCCGTTCTGAACAACGAGATCCATGTGTAACAAGGACTACCGTGAATTTTTGCTTCATGAGTCGGAAATGAATTTATGGCGTTTGCAGCAAATGCAACCTTTTCTTCGAAGGAGATAAGTTTCACTGGCATGGATCACAATGTTCCACATAAACAACGTAGAGAACGATAAATGTTATCTGGTCTTATTATATTTTAATTTAAGGGACCCATTACCAAAGCCGGAAGAGCCCTTGAAGTGACTTTTTCTTTGTGATGTCTCTGTTCTCCCGTAAACTGCAGTAAGCGCGTCAGTTGTCCCGTTTACCAGGCTATACCTTTCTCGCTTTGTCTAACAACCAGAAAATTGCTCGCATTTCATTAGATGCTGACAGATATGAATAGAGGCGCGGATATTTACCTGGACATTGCCGGAGAGCATGCCGACACCGGCCGTGAAGCGAACGTTTACGAGCTTTACCGGAAGCTAAGCATGGACTACGTGGGCCGCGCAGCATTCGGCGTCGACTGCAGCTTCCAGAGAGGACCCGATAACGTCCTTGCGACTACCACGAAGGTCATACTTCAGGGCGTCATGACGGGACCTCTCCACTTTCTTTGCCGTAAGTGCGGGATGCGTAAGACGAGAACTATGTCTCTGGCTGTATGGTGTATAGCTAGCTATAAGGAGCCACATTGTACGCATGTACACATGCCACAGACTTTAGCCTGCAGGTGCCGTCGTAATTATGCTTTGTTGTACCTGCTGCGTACTTCCGTGATTTTCATCGCTCACTCATTTATCATATCGCTTCTTGTCGTTTCTTTTGAGCTGTTTCAGTCGACGCGCATTTGCTGTCTTGAACGAAAAAGAAGAATCGACAGAACCAACGCGTGTAGGGGCGATAAGTGACGTAGAAGCTTCTTTTAGATGTAATTGATATGTATATGTGGGGTTTAACGTCCCGAAACCAGCATATGATTACGATAGACGCCGTAGTAGAGGGCTCCGGAAATTCTGACCACCTGGGGCTATTTGACGTGCACCCAAATCTGAGCACATGGGCCTACAGAATTTTTGCCTTCTCCGAAAATGCAGCCCCCGAAGCCGGGATTTGATCCCGCGACATGCGTGTCTGCAGCCGAGTACCTTAGCCACTATAACACCGCAGCGGAGCTCTTTCAGATGTATAGAGCGCGGCTTCGTTTTCGTTTTAGTTGTAGTTGATGTAGTTGTTACATGAATTGCAGTTAGTGTCGAAGTTGTGGTTCTTCTTATAAACAGTGTAGTAATTGCTGTAGCTGTTGTAACAACTCGTATATTCGGAAAAACGACTCAGCAATTAGGTGGAAGATGTCTAGTGGCTAAAGTCGTTCGTGTATGCCACATGAAAACAGCAGAAAGGAGGCACCTGCAAAAGTGGAGGATACCAGTACAAAGGCGTCACCCCGTTCTTCCTCATTTTGAGGCAACGTTCATTCGCAAACACATTCCTTCAGTCATGCTGTCAGTCAGTCTGTCGGTCATCTTCAATGTGATGGTGCGAGCGTGATCTTCATGTGTATTCGAAGGTAAATATAGCTGGTGCAACAAGCAAAATTCCGAAAGTTCGATCACCTGATTAGTATCGAAAATTCTCAGCGTTTAATGCATATTTTCAATTTTGAGCGACAACTATTGCTCGTTGAAATTTTCAATTACTTAGTTACTATACACCTGAGATGCATATTTGTGATTTTTTTGTTGTTGTTCCCCATTTTATTTCAGAAAGCACATCTGCGCTGGGTATATTCGCAACGCCCCTCTACTGGACCCACATGATACTCGGCGCCTACGCGGCGATAACCATGACTAAAGAGACGGCTAGAGTGATAGATCTCAGAAGAAAAAATCCAGAAGTGAGTCCTATTCAGCATGTTATCTTTCAGGGGAAAAACATCTCACAGTATCGGCTTGTCGGCGTGTCATGTCGTCGTCATGGTCTATCATAAAAGGGGATGCACCACGAAAATTACGCAAATCCCACTCGCCACTGGTTCATACTGCGCGCATTATAGGTTAAAGGTTCGTCGCTACTGCCTAAAGCATTATGGTTGGCGTAGCGATGGTGTCAGAATCATCAGCGATATTCATCAATACGCTGAGGTTTCTTACCTAAAACAAGTTGCACAAACTTACACATCTACGGTAAACTTGTCTATTTGAAACAGCACTTCTTAAAACATATCTGCAAAGTTATAGTGCGTTAGAGGACCAGTGGCAAGTAAAACAGTAAACAATAGAGGTTTTGCTGTGGGAAACATCGCCACAGAATGCATTCTTCGCCCCCTCTCCAGGTTTAAGGTTAGTTGGGCTGAAACTTTTTTTTTTATTTCGTAGTGCCTTCTCTTTGTTTCTATCTGTGTTTAAATATGTGCACTGGTTTCATTCCAATAAAAATGCCCAAGGATGTCTCAATGCTGCGCGTTACTGTGCTCTATAGCCAGTACCATAGGTATTGCGGCGTAGGGGAAAACATCGAAGCTGGCTACTAAATGTACAGTTTCCGTATTCGGTAAAGTGCACTTTTCGCGTGAAGACTTACTGCAGAACATAATTTCTTTTATTGCTCAACAGAACGATATCGCAAAGTTTTACTCCTACTGTCAATATGCACTAGACTTAATTGGATGCAGCATTAACGAAGCAGTAATTGGCCAGTAGCAGCACGCAAAACTTCTAGCGCTGTTAGGTGCATGTGTTTTAAAGAGCCCGGTTAAATAACTTCGCACCATAAAGCAGCCTGTGTCATTACCCATGTGTCGCATAAGCACACTGACACTCGCAATGTTCCTTAATTTGGAACGTTGCTAAAGTTAAATAAACTAGGCGTTCTCGAGAATTTAACCACTTTATGGCACCGGGTTTTCTGTTTGTCTCCCATTTTCTTGTGCAAAAGAATATAAGGTGCTTCCTTTTCTGATCAGTTTCGAAAGCCTGACGTGCTGCAAAGCCTGCTTGATGCAGAGTATGAAGAAGAGAGCTCTGAGACTGAGTACGGCACGTCAGCCAATGGCAAAGGACCTGGTGAGATAGTACCGCATATAATGAAAGTGTGCAAGCATAATACGGGATCCGCAAGACAGCGTCTATTGAAAATATTGGAAGAAACTCATTCTGCATTGGATATGAAATTAGACTGATTGTGATGTACTGAAATTTAGGCTGTGGAAATAGCAAAATTTCGCGCACGTGAAAGTCTCCTGCCTGACGGGAGGTGAGCCAACATTGGCCCTGTTACATGGACATCTGACATACAACTGCTCATTTAAACGCGCCTTTGTTCACAATTCTTCTCTAATATTTCCAATTTCAGCAAACAACAATGAATAGCTTCATCTCATTTTACTCATACAACTGTACTTTCACGAAAGCAGATCGCTACCGTTTACCCAGATTCTGAGAAAAGGTCCCTGGCAGGGCAGTTATCTCCAAGATAATGCGGATGTTAGGTTCAACAAACCTTTTTAGCAGTGGGCCATAAAATATATCTTGACATTTTCTGTTTTGATAATGTTACAGCGAACGTTCCCAAAAGCCGTGTGTTGACAAAGGATGAAGTTCTTTTGAATGCCAGCACACTATTCGTCGCAGGGTAAGCAGCGCCATCGTCATGGTGATTTTTTGTCACTTGTGTAAATCGGTTATTTTACAATTTAACCGTGCATATACAAGTATAACAGTAATAATCTGCCGAACTGACGAATTTCATCTCAGCTTCATTGTATATTGAGCGCTTTCCAGTTACCTATTAAAGATACTAATGCTTAATTACATATGTGCTAACAAGTTTTTTGCTATGTTTTAAACACATAGCAAGCGCTGCAAGTCAAAATCCTTTTTTGTTTCAGTAACCAGGGTGTATGTTCAAAAATATTCGAAAAATCGAAAAACAATTCAAGGTCAGGTAGACGTCAGACGCGTTGTTAATAAATACGACCATGCAATGAAAGAGTAGTTAAAATTTCGCTCGAAGTGTGCCTCAAATCAGACTCTATCGACATTGTGCAGGCATGACACGCTGTCTACTTCTTTAAGTTACGTGACGTATCTTCTGGCAAAGCATCAGGACATTCAGAACAGAGTCCGGAAAGAAATCAACGATGCCACTTCTAGTACTGTGAGTATTTGAACTCTTTGAACTGTTTTATCTACACAAGATGACGCGCATGCGGTCGGCTGCAAGCTTTAAAAAGTCCGGTACGTAACTCGAAAATGTATAGGCCACAAGTACAGTTATATAGTAACAAGCTTTATAGAATCAGTTGCATGCATAAAGAATGGCGGGCGTTTGTGGCAATACTGGTACCCTTGCCATGATGGTAATTAATACGTACTTTATGCAGGAAGAGTTAGACTATGAAACTGTTACAAGGAAGCTGCCCTACCTGAGTCAAGTCGTAAGCGAGGCTCTCCGCTTGTACGCACCAGTACTGACGTGAGTATTGCATCGTTTCAATTTACTGCGACTATCAGTAAAGCTGTGGCATAATATTACGCCAAGAAAATGCTCACCAACGCGCTAGTCATAGAATGATTCGGTGTGAAAGGTAACAAGCATGACGGCAAGAAATCAGAAAGTCCCTTATGTGATTGCCTAAAACCGCTAAAAAGTGAAAGCCATTTTCTTTTTTTTCTCTTATCCTATTGATCATGTCAATATGATAAGAGAAGCTTCCTGGTCTGAAAGTGGCTTTGTACTTTTGGGTCGGAAGACGCTTTCTGCTCCTCTCGTAGCTTTGCACGTGGCGTCTGCGATCGGCCCACATTTGACCATATGATGATGGCGTCATCGTGTGACGTTACGTGCAGTGATGTCATCGTGATTCCCCCAGGATGACATAATTTGAGGTCACAAGTTTTTGCAACTTGTCATGTCGCGGTGATGTTCCCGGATGACGTCACCGGCTTGCTGATTACATCCATCGGGTCAACGTCACTCACGCCAATTCTTCCTTTTCGCATTTGATGAGGCATATAAGGCTCTCCCCTTAGGATGTTGTTTGCTAAAACGCTAGAAAAACGTGAATGACACATCCAAATTCGCGTATACGTTAAAATGCAGTACGAGATCTTCCCCTTGTGTAGGTTCACCTTTTTCACGAAAGTGAAAGCTATTTGTATGTACCATTCCTCAAAGCAAATACATCTTGTAAACAAATCGAACGTGGTGCACTTTTATTGGCGAAATAGATAGGCGAAACAGATGGTCGGTGTATTGTGTTGTATTTCCGGCCATCCCGTCACCTGTGCCATTTTTCGATAGTAAAAGTAAAACAACCAAGCCGGCTAAATACCATTCTGTTGCACTCTTACGTTTCGTGAAATTTTTGCTGACCTAAATTTACCCACACTGCTCACTTCACTTAAACCACGTCCTGCATAGAATATCTTTCCCCCTTAATTCTTGAGTATGTCTATACTCTGCAAAAATTTTATTTGCCATCCATAAACGGTCATAACGTCCGCAAGAGATACAGACTTCAGTCTGTCTTGTGTATCATGAACAAAGCAGACACAAATAATTGATTATTCAATCTGTAGTGCAACACTCAGACATTCCTTCCACGATGGCGTAATAGAAATGGAAGTATATACATTTTGTTTTAGTGCCTGACCAAGCGCTATCTTGTAACTATTGCTCTATCCAAAATGAACGTGGTGCACATTTCTCGCATTATCGCCGCTTGCTGCCGGAAACTACTTGTACAGACGTCTTTTGTCCCCATGACGTCTGTTACGCAGGTTCGTATCGCGGAAGGCTATCAACGACTTTGAGTACAAAGGCATTCACTACAAGGCCGGAACGTGCTTTATGTCTCCGACGCTACAAATTCACAGGGACGCACGTTACTGGCCTGACCCTCTAAACTTCGATCCGGAAAGGTAAGAGATCACAGCCCTTACGTCACTCAGCACCTCATGGCGGTGAACTCTTGATTCGACTCACTCAAGCTCAGATCAAGCCGTGAGTCTGAGTACGAGTGAGCCCTACGCGGAAAATATATTTGATGTGATTGCGTACCACTTTCTTGCCGATATAATTTCATGTATATATAGATATGAGTATACTCACCTTCAGCAATGCTATCACCTTATCTGGATTCGCGTTGTATACTCACGTCTATTGAAAGTTTCGGTGAACACGCACTTACGACTAGTTGGTTACGCTTGATCATGGGTAACAGCGCAAAACACATGAAGTACAAAAGATGCACTTTAGAGAAGTGATGAGAGAGCACTGGACATGAGAAGGTACTGTACGTTAGCCACGGTCATAAATTTTTGCCACGCGTGGAAATAGCCTCTGTTGAGATAACCGACATGCTTCAAATTCCTTATTTAAGAACATAGGGTGTGGAGTATTCATTATATACTATTGTTTGATCAATATGGGGCATTGTGATAACGAGGTTGTGATGTATGTTTGCTTATTCAATTATAGAAAAAGAAGCTTGCCATTCTGTAAGCTTGTTCTGCATATACTGTATCAATTCTTCATGTTATGACATCCTATAGAAGCTAGCCGCTCACGTTGTAGGTTAGTGAAAATGCTCGAAAGGGAAGTCCGCTCACTTCACAATGCACTGCATTACGACAAGACAAGAGAAAAATATTAGCGATACACATTATAGTGCAATTCATAGTG
Organism: Rhipicephalus microplus; assembly: GCF_043290135.1. Lineage (NCBI taxonomy): Eukaryota > Metazoa > Arthropoda > Arachnida > Ixodida > Ixodidae > Rhipicephalus > Rhipicephalus microplus. The sequence goes on along the minus strand of NC_134701.1, from coordinate 272,190,177 downwards.
ACAACGACGCCTCCTTCTCAACTACAAAAAGAAAGAAATAAGGTCCGCTAACCAATATTGCTTCTGTCACAGTGTGTCACGCCGAAGAGCCGAAATGTTAATAAGTTCTGTAATATTGACGCGCTATTCGAGCACAAAAAGAGAAAAAGGATAGCACAGGGAGCATCTATTCTGTCTCCCTTTGCCTGCTTTCTGCTAGAGCAGCACGCAGAGATTTCACTATAAACCAACTAGCCCACAAATCAGCACTTGTATAAGAAAGCATTAAATATTTATTAAATTCCACAATTTTCTGTTCGCAAACAACCTTGTAGATATGGGGCCCACTGTGTTTTGGGACCCCTAAATTGCTTGGAACACATTTTTTCAACGTTCGACTTAATGCCAATAACGAGTTCATCCCCCTTGAAAGCAACCTCCTTTATTGAAAGCAACCCTATTACCAGCTAATGGTGCAGAAAAACTAAATACGACGATAAACGACAAGGACATGCACATGAAAAATGAGCCGATGAGCGGGTCTATTAGTGAAAGCTCAAGATTGTCTTCTTCTTTGGTACAGTTGAGAAGATGTTTCTTCGTACCGTGCTTTATTTTCCTACTGCTGTGCATTCCTTTTCTTCAATGTCAGATTTGCTCCGGAAAATGAGGGCAGCTACCACAAGGTGGCGTACCAGGCTTTCGGCGTGGGACCACGCAATTGCCTCGGGCAGCGCATGGGATACGTGGCGCTCAATTTAACACTTGCGCGCTTGGTTCAACAATTTCATCTTGAGCTGGGACCTTCGCAGGGAGAGGTAAGTGCGCACTGAAGTATGAGGACGAAACAGATGTCGCAGGAACTCAAGTTCTCAGATACAACTGTGACAGCGCAGCTGTTGTAAGTCGTGCCTGCGCCGCCTGCATGTCTGACTTATGACAAGCAGGTCACGGAGCTCGAAGGGGAAGTCAATAAAAAAAAGTGGCGAAATGAAATGACGAGGACGCTCGACATTGTGACAGTGGCCCTAAATGTCGATGATCACGATGATATTGTTCGAAATGAAACTAACCTGTGTTAGTCTACCATCACCTACACACGCACTAACACAGCTTCGCTATCCGACGGTTTTTTTGGCGTGTAACCGGCGAAATTCTCAACTAGCAATCTCTCACTCCTCCCACAGGTCATCCTCCACGCTCTTCGTAATTGTGCATGTGCAGAGTGGTTTAGCTTTTTGTAACTTGCGATATGAAGTGAAGATACAAAGAAAAATAGTTTTGAAATAAGCCTGCAGGAAGCCAATCCACATGGCAGTTCTTAGTGATAATGACAGCCAGTAAAGGTCACGCTTCGTCTTTCTTTTTGCAGTAAGATTTTTGGCTTTCAGTATCTGCAAAGCCCTGTTGGCGTGGCTGCTCACTGATTTGCATACATTGTTTGACTGTGCTGAAGACACATGGTGCACGGAACATGCTTTAATTAAGAAAGGCGACGTAGGCAAGTGACACTTGAAATGTGTTTCACACTTAAAAAAAAAGAAGTAAACAATACTTCTTACAGGGTTCTAAGCAATAGTGACTGGTCTCTGTTTTGTCAATTTTTTGTGTGTGCCCGGCCACCGCAAAAACTTCATGATGCCGTTATATGTTGCGGCAAAGTTCACATAATTCTCGCTTTGTTTTATCATTATCTCAACTCAAAAGTTGCCGTAGTCATGAAAAATGAAGTTCAAGAATAACAGTGATTTCACTGCATAACCTAAACAAGTATTGACGAATGTTTTCATTCGTAAAACTGGTCACTATAATCACTGGACACTTCCGCTAATAATAAGTCGAATATCAGAATTAGCCGCCAAATATTCACTTGTATGGAGCCCTCACATTAGAGCCTTTAACTAGAGCGAGTGAAAGTGTTGCAAGTAAACTCAGGGCATATGCCTACTATGTTGTCTAAGTGAGTAAAATATACAATAGTGACATTTTGTTGATTATCACGCCGATTGCAGGAACCTCTCGACATGGATTGCCGGGCCGTGGTGTCAGAACCAGCCGTTGGCCCCTGGATTGTCTTTAGGAGGACATGAGCGTCGTAGCAGGGATTAAGCCTATATGCTAGAGCAAGGAAAGAAGAAAGAGAGATTGATGAAAGAAAAAGACGCAACTTCTGTTGCCCTGTCTTGAAGAAGACCTTAGCGCCAGCGTTAGCAAAGCCCAGCAAGTCACCAACGCAAGGAAGACCTTCAAAAAGCGAAGGGAATTCAACACAGCTCTATCAAATGGTGTGATGACGTCATCATGTAGTGAACATCCTTGCCCCCTCCTCTTCAACTGTCAACATGCACACCCCATGACACAGCGCAGTGGTAACATTCAGCTGTCTGGGACAGAAAGCAAGTGGTAAACAAAAATAAAGGAAATATTTTGTGGTAAGTTCTATCTGGCATTTTAAATGCGAAGCATACCTTTGCATACTGCAGACATTTCGAGCGTATCTATCTATCTATCTATCTATCTATCTATCTATCTATCTATCTATCTATCTATCTATATTACTACCTATCCATTCATATGACTATCTGTCCATCCATCCATCTACCTACGTATGAATGCTTTCGTGATCAGGATTTTAACTTATAGTATAGGCCTAGATTAGTATGCAAGGCCAAGAGGGTCTGTAAATTATGACTGGCTGATTATGACAAGAATAACGTGAAAACATCATGGCGTACGACATACCCGCATACTACGGGCCGCGGTATGCTCCAAAGGAGTTTGGTAAAGCCAAACAACAACATATATCGGTATTATAAATCTGAGAACGTTAATAAATGCCGACATCGGCAGCGTTGACGCCACGAATGTGGAGAATATATGCTATGGTTCCAGGAGGAGTCGAACCCAAGCATTCTGCGTGGTAATCAAGTATTCTACCACAAATCCACGACAGGTCTCGGAACTCCTTTGGAAAAACACCTTATGCAGATGTAAGGTTAGTGAAACGTCAATTGTAGTTGCAGTGCTGCTCATGTAATTGTAAAGACGTTACATATCTACTTCAATACTACAGCTGTCACGTCGGGTTACCGTCAATCGTAGTTGAGTGCCATCGACTGAATTTCGTAAACGTAGCACTGTCCAGAGCTGCTATACTCGCAAGCACAAAAGCTACATTTCAGCTTACCGCTTCTGGTGCTGGTAATACACACGTTCTTCATGGCATTGTTATAGGTGACGGTAAACAACTGGTTGCATAAACGACATACATGCCAGTGCTTATAATATTGGTAGCGCCAATTCGTAACGTTTCGCTCAACAAAAAAATTACACCACAGTCACCGTCTCTCCTGTTACGCCTGGGAGTCTAGATCAAACGTCATTGTCTTTGCAAAGGCAATATGTGTCAAGGCCAGTGAGCGAGCCCACTTGACGCCATTCTTTCAACGACGTGATGTAGCCCGGAAGCGGCGGTCTGTCTTACGCAACGCATGGCGAGCACCCTCAACCCACGGATCCGATAGCAACCCGATAATGCAATCGACGCCATCCAGTCTGGCGAGTCTTACGCAATGCGTGGCAACATCACTCGTCCATGGGTGAAACCCAGCGGCGGTTCTAACTGGAGGAATCTGACATCACGGCCAGCGGCGGTTCTGATTAGACGTCGCTGACGTAAGGGTTAATCCGGGACCTATAAAATGCCAAGTGACACGTCGCCAAGCAGCCGACGTGTGTGTCAGAGAGAAGACATATTGGCTTTTCGTGTCCCTAAGATGTCTGCCCCAGGACCGAATACGTAACGCCTCTATTTATATGCTGTACGTGAAACTGTTGGCTTGTCCGCTCGTCTATCAGCTCTGCGCAGAAGCAGCCGCCGCGCGAGCTGAGAAACGCACTACCGAACAACCTTGGCGGCCCGTGACCTCGGCACACTCCGCAACAGTGCCTGCGGCGGTGCGAGTCATAACACTCCACATGGTTCGCATGATGTCGATTCCTATGATACATGGTATCTGCCGACTTTTGTATGTTGTCTTGGATGCGAGATAGGTGAACGCCTTCTTCACGTTATGTGATGTCTCTACAGATAAGTTAGACAAAGAAGGCACATAACAGTTTTGTTTTGTTTTTGTGTTTGTTATTTTGTGAAGGTTACCCGAAAGACTAGGCAGGCGTCGCACCCCTCTATGTGGCACTTGTCAGTTTCTTCTCTACCTTTTTCTTCTGTGAGGTTATGTATATGTGTGTACATATATAGTATAGTTAAGCTATTTTGCACGTACTTTGTACACCTATGTAGTGCAAACCATGGAGAAGCCAAGCCAAATGCTAGACAGTTATTGACCGACTTTTGTTGAACTTGACTTATTGTCTTCGCTTGTCTGGCTTTATATTTATATATATATATATGGGACTATGATGGGAGTATTTCTAAATGACATATTCAAGCATCAACAATACAGACAAATGACAACACGCTACCTCAGTGGGTGCACAGTAAGTCCCTGAGATACTAGCCCACCCTCTGCGAGCTTCGCTTATTTCGCTTCGTCAAGCAACGCCTCGCAAAGGGCGCACCATGTAGAGCTTATTACAGCAATAAATTCCAAGCATCCATGACATCCAATTATGTGTTTGGTCTTCCTTTTATCCTCACAAGAAAAAGACTAAAATGCCTATACTGACTTGCTTTTCGAAGTGCAAGCACTAAGTACTCTGAGTTTAATTTCTTCGCGTGATTGATGAACTGATGATCATTAGGATGATGACTATGATGATGATAATGATGTTAAAGGTAACACTCATGACTTCTGTCACAGCCGTGAAACTCGAATCATCTATTCAGGGAGCTTTGGGGAAAAAAGGGAACATTGAACGATGAGAGATGAAAAAAGCAAAGTGCACATAGGTACTAGCTGTCACAGTCGGTCACTGTGCCGTCGCTCACTGAAACTCCCATATATAACTTGCCTATTATGCAGCCTAAATTCATAATCCCTTCTGTTTCTTCCTGTTTTTCTCCAACGACAATAACGCATGGGTCATTGGACGGGGCCTCTCCGGGTTTCCACAGCTTTATTCGGCCGTGAAACAGTCTTTTAGTGTTGTTTTATTATGGTCAGAGGTATCTGAGGTGTTTGTACCAATCTGCACAGCATTGCTCTGTGATGCAATGCGCTGTAACGTACTATACTGAAATTTAGAGAGATTTCTATTACTCAAATTAAAGTTAAGCATAAATGTGCGTTGAACGATCTAGTATAGTTTCGCCTTGGGCAACAGCGTGATACGCCAACGAGACCACAAGTTGGTATAAATACTCTAATATCACAGTTCAGAAATGTTGCTTGTATCGTTGTTATTCTTGCTGCCTTGTTATTGCTTTTGTTTACCTACAGTGAATTGTAGTGTATAACCATTGTGGAGGATTGGCCAAGCATTGAGCGGTTGTTTTGAATAGTATGAAGCTTTACAATATTGGAAGTAATATAACTGGAAGGTTACAGAATATATAGGAAACATTGGTGCTTAATCTGAGGATTTGGGCTTAATCTAATTTATATGTCTACTGCCTTTCTCCCTTGCTCTTCTTCTTCCTTCAATGACATATTCGCTCCGGAAAATGAACGCCGCTTCCACAAGGTGGCACTCGAGACCTTCGCAACTGGGCCACGCAAGTGCGTCGGAGTGCGCATGGCTTTTATGATTCACGATTTAACTATAGCGCCGATGGTTCAAAGCTTTCACCTACACCTGGAAACCTCGCTCGCGGAGTGAGGTAGGTGTGCCACGCGCTGCGGAATAAGCAGACATCCCGAGAACCACAAACCCTGCATATGCTTGCCATGTAGTGAATTCTCCCTCTTTCCCTGTACCTCCTTTCTAATTCCCAATCAAGCTTCTTTCTCATTGTGTGTTTTGAGTTGATATATCCTCACATGAGAGGCAGTTACTGCGCACCGGCCCTTATCTATACTCCTACTGTTTCAGCGTAAGTTCCTCACAACAACAGTCGATTGTGGTGGCGTAGTTGTTCGCCGCCCCCACCGTCTATGTCAGACAAAGACAAAAGAAAAAGTCAAGGTTTTTGAAGCATTTGAGCCCAGTCACTCTGTGCGGAAGTCGAGTATACTACCACAGGGGCATGCCGCAGCCTAAAATTTCGTCGCAAAAAACAAAAACGAGAACAGAACAGGTCACAATTGGCGCCCCACGTTGGGCGCCAATCGTAGTGTGCCGTTGTGGCCGTCAGTGTCTAGTGTATAGTAGGAATCCAAAAAATAGACGCAATACTGCGCGGCAAAGGCGTGTAAAACCATGTGCCACACCGAGGAAATTGAATAAAGAGTGGGTGGTTTAAAGCTTTCGAGCCATCACAAAGAGCTGAACCATAGTGCTTCAATACCATTAGCCAAAACACCACCAAAGTATGCTTGTACGCAGAAGCATGTCATGCCTACCAGGCGCCTAGTGGGTACCTCCGTACTTCGCGAAATGATGACAACTTAGGGGCGCGTAGGTACCTTGCTACTGTATGCTTGCAGCAGTCACCCTAAGGTAGTTCACAACGGGCTCTGAAAATGACGAATCCTCTAGTTTACGCTGTGACCATGCTGCACGTTCCGCCCCAGCGTGACTTTCTTTTTTTTTCTTTCTACAAGAATCGTTCTTTTTTCTCTGTGGTCTTCCTAACTTGTATGCACCAAGCGCTAAACTACGTGAGAAACAGATTAAAGATGAAAACACACACACACACACACACACACACACTAGGCATGCGGGGAAAACGCGACACAGTCCTAGCAAAAGTTGGATCTGCACCATTTATAGCAACCGCCTCAAACTCTCCTGGGGCTACTTATAAAAGTACGCTTTCCGGGTACCCACTACTCCGTTAAATGATTTGACGGTTCATTAGTGATGAACAACTATGGCTGAGCCCTTTGTAAAAGGTTGGAAGCATTCAATGACCGACTCGTAACGCAATTGATTTGTGTGACCCCTGGTTACAGAATTCGCCTTCTGTGATGACTGGTTGTTATTTTACTGACCTACCACGTCATATGTATATGTTAACCCGGTTCCTTTCCGACATGGCACTTGTATAGGGTATCCATTCACAGGAGTTCCGAGAACCAGCGTGGCTCACTGGTAGAATAATGGACTGACACGGAGAGGAACGAAGTTTGAACCTCGTTCCAACCTGGAAAATTTTTCTTATTTCGTGCGATATCGGTTACGTAATCGACGGCGTGGACATACGCGACACCCTTGTGGTGATCTCATAACAGATTTTGCGGGAAAAAAAGGTGATAAGTGATCTTCTAAAAAGAGGAGACCAGAGAATACTTTTCTTGATACCGGTAGCCAGTAGAGTGCATGATTCATGTCTTTCTTTTTAAGAGAATCGTTTGTGGTTATCTGTATGGGAAATACGTTGCTGTAGCGAAACGATCTACTTATCTACTAAAAACGTACGACCATGAAAGAAAGAATGGTGTCGATAAAAAATCACAGCGTATCCACGGAGTGAATGATGAGGAGTGGGGCGAAGCATTCATGAGTCAATCCGTTGGTTCTTGCTTCCATCTATCCGTGAGTCCGTTTGTGCGTCCATCCATCTGTTTGTCCATTCGTTCGTGCGTGTGTCCATCCGTCCTTTTGCACGTCCGTCCGTCCGCCCATGCATCCATCCATCCATTCATCCATGCGTCCATACATCCGTCCGTGTGTCTGCACATCCCTCCGTCCGTCTAGTGATCACTCCAAGTACCGCTATCTTGCATCTTTTCATCATATGATCACGATATAAAATTACCGCCCTTTGGTGGACATTCCAATGACTAAACGAGAGGTGGTACGGCCTAACTAGAGTGTGCGGCACACGTGCACTTTTCTTGTGGCCTGCGCTGTGTGTCTAGTTCCCACCTTTCACCGCCTGTAGTTCATGGAACTGCGACCCGATTCCGGTAAACCTTGCTAAAACCAAGGAGGCTACACCCAGCTAGTTTAACATTGCAACCATTTATGGTCAGATAGTGCTTGAAGTGTGCCCTTCTGATACTAGTTTAGTAAAGTAAGTATAAAATCCAAAACAAAGTTTTTTTAGAGGTTAAGTCACCGATAGTTGTCTCTTTATGCTATTTCGTCAGAAACAACTGTCTTTTTATTGACCATTGACGTGCGTGGGTTCTCTCCTCAATCGAAAAGGGCCAGCACCTTCACCAGAATGTGACGGGTGCAAGAGAGGAAACGTCAAAAACTAGTTTATTATGGGCGAACTTGTGCCCTGAAAATTATGTGCGAAAAGATGGAAGAGTCCGCTAGAGTGTTCCAAAATAAAAACTGTTCATCTGCCCACACACCTTCTTCTTCGCAGCTCCAACCCACACTGACTCGTGCCCGTGAACAAGAGGCATGAGTCGTGCGGCCCCAAGCAGGAGTGCGCACAAAACTGTGGACGCTGATAATAATGTCGGATAGCGTAAACAGTCTCTGTGGCAATATTACGTATCAAAATACGATATAATTATTATGAACGCTGCAGTGGAGGGCTTCGGTTATTTTGATCTTCTGGTGTTCCTAAACGTGCACTGACCTCACACATTACCCGGACTTCCACGATTTCGCCTTCACCGAAATTCGACCTTCGAAACCACAACCGAACCAGCGACCTTCCGCTCAACAACCGAGCACCATAGCCACTGATCCTTTTAAGCAGACACTGCCAAAGTGGCATGAAACCGTTCAGTGGTAGCCCAGTCATTGTGTGTAATCGCTCAAAAATGCTGCTCAGGTAGCCACTTTTCTTCAAATCAGAAGATTATGCTGCATGCATAAATGGTGAAAGTGCACCCAAAATTCAGTCAGGGTGTGAAAGGGCTTATCCTTGAATATGCGATTGAATATACTAATGTCGGCAACACAAATACCGTTAAAGGTCTGAGTGCCAAACACGTCCCGGTGAGGGACGGAACGGTGAGTTCCATGCTTTAGCAGCCCGTAAAGCTTAACCACCTCATTTCATTTTTGAGAACGTTCCGAGAAAGAGGTCAATACAGTCCTAAGGGTATGGCTGCTCGAGGCATGAATACAAGGCAATGATGCGAAGCCCTTACCTCTCAACAATGTTAACAACGAAGCGCAAAGGACTCACCTTGTTTTCTTCTTTGAGCAATGTTTGGCGTGTCCTCCGAATTCTTCCATTGCCAAGTTACCTGGCCAGTGATCCAAACAAACCGCCCACACAAGACATGTGCATGTAGGCAGAGAAATCTTCAAGTTACATGAAACTACAGAAGAGCTTGGGGAATGAATTTGCGACAGGAAGATGGGCGAGTAGCTGAAACCCTGACAACCCTTTCGGGGCTGGTGCATTTCAAGAAATGAACTTGGCGCAACAATTTTCGCTCTCGTGTTTCACCTTCTGTAGTAGACGTAAGAAAGGCATCACATTTAGCAAGCGAGCGCATGTGTTCGTGTGTACATTGGTGGACGCGTGTCTGGTAGCTTGATTTCTGACAATGCAAGAATTACCCACATGACTCTACTATCTATGGCCAGGCGTTTCTCGTCTCCGCAGTACGCCAACGAAGGCTGCTTAGGATATGCACGCCAGTGCACCATATACCTTGACCTCCACTTCGATGTTTATTGACGTACGCAACGGGATTGTGACAAGTGTCTTGTGTCGACCAGTGCGTGAACTTCGTCATACAATCCTATCCTCCCATACTAATGTTATATCACGCCAAGTTAAGGGGGTGATCACGAGAGCACTCAGATATAAGAGGCTAAAGATATATAGATACGCAAATAGAAACCAAAAGTGGTTACACTACACAAGTAAGTGTTCAGCAATTATTATTCCATGGCGAAAGCATAGAATCGCACCACTTGTTACGCCATGTGACTGCGGAACATGAGCGCCGTAGAAAGCCACGAACCTACTGCAGAGGGCCGAGCTATAATATATGACAATCGTCGGTATACCCAAAACATCAACAAAGCTCCTATGCTCCATTGTTAATGGTGATCATTATAACAATAGACCCACAACGAAATTATTTCACCTTCGTTTGACTTATGGCGAACAATGTGTAGGAAACGGCGTGAAACTTTTATCGCTTTTCACATATATAGTGCTCGATTCTTCGTCACTGTATATCGTTCATTTCTAACTGCCTGCAAAAAAAACAAAAAAAAAACAATCGCCCTTAGCGAACTTATGAAGTGAACGCTGTTGTTACTTAGGAGACTTTGCAGACACCCAAATTGGTGCTCTTGCTCTTTCACTATCATAATCAGACAATATATTATTATGGCACGGTGTGCGAATTTTCGATGACAATTTTCTCTAGCGCTTCACTACCTTAGTTTTATTGAAAGATCATGAAGTTTCCACATTCGAAGCAAAATTCAGAAAAGATTACGCAATTTTATTTCCTCTGAGCCTTGTATCTGCAATTCGCTATTAAGGGTCATTCTGACCATGTTTAACGAAGCTCCCACGATAAAACCAACGAAAAAAAAAAAACAGCGAAACACAGTTCGCATTCGATTTCTTTATTTCTCTCGTAAAAAAAAATTTCTGAACTGCAAATAAAAAGAACAAAATTGAACAAACATTAAGCTATAATAAATAACAAGACATCAACACGCCACCAAAGGCGCCTACCGCCGGCTGGCATCGGTGGACTGTCACACCGACTTCAGTGCCTTCGTAATCCCCGCCGTCATTGTCGTGCGAGATGCCGCCCAGGTCGTCTCACCCCGTGGCCGATTTTCACGTCCATGGCATATCGGGTGTTATTGCGAGCGGCGCGGCCACCACGTGCAGGGCTTACAGCGTCGGCGATGCGCGAAGCAGAACGTGGCCCTGCGCGAAACGCCGCCATAGTGAGCATTGTAGAAAGGCAGACTTGCGAGTCGACTGACTCCTACTCACATCGCAACGTGAGTCCTAATCTCGGAGAGTCACTGAAGGAATAATTTGGTGAGTTGTAAGAGCGAGTAAGTTCAATTTATAAAGGAATGTCGGTGAGGCAGTGAGTCCATTTGAGAAAAAATTCTGAATCAAAGGCTAAGTTGAGAAAAATTTGTGCGAGTGTGCATGCCAGTGAGCTTGAAGCAGAAAATACATTTATTTAGTTGGTATAACTGATCTTCACGTCTTCTGCCGACCTACGGTCGTATCTACTTATCTTCAGCATTAATACTTGCCTTATGACAATTCATGTTTATAATCACGGCTACTCACGCAAATATGCCACCGGATAACAATTGACGCGAAGCGTGATTAATGTAGTAAAAGGGAGGGCGAGTTTCTTGGCTTCTCACTGAGTTAAATTTAACGGCAAGTTATGGCATTGCCCTGCCACGGTGGTCTAGTGGCTAAGGTAATCGCTCGCTGACCCGCAGGACGCGGGATCGAATCCTAGCTGCGGAGGCTGCATTCCCGATGGATTCGGAAACGTTAGGCCCATGTGCTCAGATTTGGCTGAACGTTAAAGAACCCCAGGTGGTCAGAATTTCTCCACTACGGCGTCTCCCATAAACCTTTGGTGGTTTTGTGACGTTAAATACAACATATCAATCGAACAATCATTCAAGTTGTGGTGTTAAAGCACACGGGCATAATCGAAAACTCAATTGCACAATAAAGGACTCAAGAGTCGCTGAAGTGAACTCCAATTTTTTCTGCTGACCCATTGTGAGCACGATAATCAAAGGCAAAGCAACCGGCACTAACAACAAAGAGAAAAAAAAAATTGGGGTACTCCGAAGTTTCGCCTTTAGGTGTTGAGCGCTGTTGCAGTATCCAGTTTCTAGTGCGAATACTTCATATACGTAGCGCACGAAACGTTTCTGAACTTGCTATGACCCCGCCATGTGACCTCAAGGAAATAGGCGCCGTTGCGTGTGTGCATTTCTAGTGGGTGACCAGTTTTAAACCACCAAGTCATTTTGATCAATGTTCTGACACACGCTGGTAATGGGTGCTTCATTATTGCAACATATAATGTCGTATTGTGAAGCATATATACAGGACGCCTGTGTTTTAGATCAACAAATTACTTTCACTGCATTTCCAAGCAGAGAAAGTGTCTTTCACCGTATGTTCAAGAAGACGCATGGCTAAGAGGTCGATTATCCGCATGCCACGCTAACGACCCCTGTTCAATTCCCCCTTTGACACAGAATGTTTTCATCATTAACTTTATTTGAATTGTTCTTCATTTTTCGGTTGAGAATACGATGATTTCCCGCTCAAAACCAACAGCGCTGACGCCGGAATATCAGCAAAACGAGCTCTTTAAAGCTGTCGTGTGAAAAAACTCGGGAGAAGTTATGAAATCGCATTGCACATTACCGAGAACTAACACACGCACGAAAACTAATAACGTAGTTACGAATTTTGCTAGTTGGAAAACAAGCGGTCATTAAAAAGCTGTAGGCGTTCATCTTTCATTTTTCATCATATGTAATGCTGTGTAAACCAACTGGCGCAAACGTTTGGTAGGTCAAGGACACCGACACCTGATTCATGATTACAGCCGCACACAATACGTGCAATGGAAACAAATAGACACACAGAAAATAAAGAAATATAAGAGTAAATATAATATTCTAGGAGTGTGATGCCGAGCTGCATAAGCGACTGACCCTTCTAACAACCTTTCAAATTACTTTCACTGCATTCCCAAGCAGAGCAAGTTCCTTTCACCGTATTTCTGAGCACACGCATGACCGAGGGATCGAACATCCGCATGCCACGCTAACGGCCCGGGTTAGAGTCATCTCTGTTCCAGGATTTTTTCATAGATCATTTTATTTGAATTGTTATTCATTTTTCAGTCATGCATACGATGATTTTCCACTGACAACCAACGGCGCTGACGCGGGAATATCTGCGAAACGAGCTCTTTAACGCTGTCGTGTGAAAACACTCGGGGGAAGTTATGAAATTGCATGCATGTTATCGAGAACCAACACACGCACGAAAACTAATAACGTAGTTACGAATTTTGCTAGTTTGAAAACAATCAGTCATTAAAAAGCTTTAGGCGTTCATCTTTCGTTTTTTATAAATGTTAGGCTGTCTAAACCAACTCGCACAACCGTTTGGTGACTCAAGGACAACAACAGCTGATTCATAATTCTAGCTGCACACGATACGTGCAATGGAAACAAAGAGACACACACAAAAAAAAGAAATATAGGAATGAGAGGAAATAGAATATTCTATAGGAGTGTGCTGCCGAGCTGCATATGCAACTAACCCTTCTAACAACGTTTCAATTCTCAACGAACCTTTGACATGAAGGCAGATCCTATGTTCTATGAAAGGCCTGTCTTGTTTTTTATATACCATATTCGAGATGTTAATACTTGCGTGAAAAAAAGCCATTTCTTAAAATGCAACAGACGTTTAATAGCAC